>NW_024582826.1:317637-343482 GCF_018398535.1 Haplochromis burtoni
AGGGGGTCATATGATTGTTGGGTTTTTCTCTGTATGTATTACTGTAGGGTCTCCCTTACTATATAAAGCGCCCTGAGGCGACTGTTGTTGTGATTTGGCGCTGTATAAATAAAATTGAATTGAATTGTGTTTTCACTGTTTACTGTCCAACAAAGGAGGAAAGAGTTTGATATGATCGGAGCAGTCACCTGATGGTGACATCATGACCGCAGCCTGACCTGTTGCAGCTCACACATATATGACATCATCACGACATCATGAAGTGTAAATAACAGCAGCTGATGATCGCACTGAACATTTTCAGTTTAAACTTAAGAAGCGAGGACTCGCGTCCACCAAACGTCACCATTGTCTTCTGTGTTTGTCGTTCCGATCTTTAAATAAAGTTCTGGTTCTGAGTCAGTCTGCTGGGTCACAGGAAGTGACACATCTGACATTTCATTATTTTAAAGCTCAGAGCGCTGAGGTTGAAGGTGCAGACAGGTGTGTTTCACAGGTACAATCATCTCACCTGTCACACATGCACACATGGTCAGGTGAAGCAGAATCTGAGGGAAGTTCCTCTGAGCTGCAGACAGGAACATGGTGAACGTTCTGTACTGTAAGAACAGGTGTGCTGAACCCCCTGCACAGACAGCCTGAACATCTCCTCGAGCTCAGACCGACTGCTGACAGTTCATGTTTTATGAAATCGGAATATTTGATCATGAGCCCTACTCCACCTGTCCTCCACTGAGGGGTGGGGGACAGGTGGAGCAGGGCTCATTGTTCATCATCAAATATCAGTCCACCCTCGTCAACGCAGCGTTGGCGTGGTTCCTGTGAGCCATGCCTCCAGCACCGTGACGTTCCATCTGTGCCCGACTTCTGACTCGTGCACCTACCACCTGCACCAGCCTTCTGCCTGTTCAGTGGCTTCACCTGTGGAGGATCAGAGGAGGTGGAGCTCACAGGTCTGTTAACAACTTATTCATCCTCCGTCACCCCGAGTCAGGCAGAGGAAACGATGTCCTCTCTGCTCTAACACTGACCTCAGTAACAGCTCTGAGTCTTACCTGAACTCACCTGTTTGAAGCAGGACGTGTGCGGCTCCATCATGTAGCATCGCGCTCCATCAGCGGTGTCCCAGCTCGGAGAACGTCGCCTCAGACTGAGTCTGAGGACACGGTGGCACGTGGAGCTCGGTCTTCAGCTCGTCTCTGTGCTCGGTGTGTAGCACTCCAGGGTGTGGATGCAGACACACTCGCCTCAGAGAGTGGAAACTGTTCCCTCCCACAGTCCTCCTATATTTCGTGAAACTGTGACTTTAGCAGGTCAGGAGTGAAGGTGAACTCATCACAGGTGAACTTCCTGTGAGAGCAGGAAGCGCAGACCCCTCCTCCCTGACAGGAAGTCAGAGATCGGGGTCTGATGATGTTTGCAGAGGCAGTGAATCCAGAGCAGTGACCTCACACTTCAATCCTGAGCTTCACTAAGTAAAACCATCATCATTACTGGCCAATCAGAGCAGGGCAGGAAGTGCGTGTCCTGGGAGGACGGGGGAGCATTAGTCATGTCGCCACTGACAGCAGTGATTTATGCTCTGTGATGACAGCGGGCTATTAGCGCTCCCCAAACGCAGAAACACAAACACGCCGCCGCTGCTGATGGAGAACACGCCCGGCGCTGCACAGTAACATCACAGCCAGGCGTCCACATACTTGTGGTCAGGTGACCTGAGCTGCACGGTCTTCCTGTTTGTTTCCGTGGTAATGGATCCTATTACAACCCCCACCCCCACCAGTCAAGCATTATCATGAGGTAAACAAACTGCCAGTGGAGATTCAGACGTTAGACGGATCCTGTCTGGGGAGTCCGGCCTTCATTAAACATCATCAAACATCAAAACACGGCTCGCTAACGAGGACGCCGTTTTAAAGACTGAAAGGAAACGAGCGCGCGCAGACCTCCAACTCACACACAGCAGGAGAGGAGCGGGTGGAGACATCTCAGCTACAGGTATACCTGCAACTACTGAGCTGAACTATCATCCGCAGCTCACAGAGTAACGAGGAAAGAAATCAGATTACTTAATTACTCTGACACCAAACATCTGGCTCTCCAGCTCAGACTGGAGCTGATCACAGATCAGTTTAACCTGACAGGTGGGCAGCAGCTTCCTCCAGCTGCTAATCAGCTGACAGGTCACTTCCTGCTGGCTCCTGAACACACCTGTGCAACACGTTTCACCTGTTTTACACACAAGCTGAACTGATGTCTGTCACAGATCCATCTATCTGCTGCTCTGTGACTGGCCTCCACACCACACCTGTAAACACCACACACAGATCACAGGAACCCGTGCTGATGATTTTCACTGAGAGGAAACAGCTGACACGGTGAAGGTGGAGCGACGCTGAAGTCACAGGTGTGTGCGATCTGTGAGGCAGACAGGTGTGTCCACGTCCCTGTGATACCCACCAGACACGAATCATAGTTGTCATCATCATCATCTCCATCTAGCTGCAGCTATAACCACAGTAAATGTGCACCATCAGAAGGCTGTGGCGAGGGCGAGCAGCTTCAAACAAACGCTCCTCTGCCAGGAAGCTGTATTATGTTCATTAACCTCCCACTCTGTTAGTAAATGCTCTCATCCTCCTCTGATGTTGGGGCGGCAGGCAGGTCGCTCTAATTATCCCCCTGCAGCGCCGCGCTCCTCTGCTAATTATCTAAAGTGATGTGATGAAGTGGATGTAATCACCTGCAGAGCTGCCGGCTCTCTGACCCACATCCCCGCCTCTAAATATTCATTATCGAATTACAGGCAGCACCTCGGGACCGTTAATCTTCTGCCAACGCTCGGCCGTAAACTCCGCCCTCACAGACGTTTACGGCCGAGCGGCTCGAGTACAGCCAACACACATCTGCACCAGAACCAGAACCAGAACCGGCCCTGAATGCTGCTCTACCACACAGCTCACAGCCTCAGCCTCATGTTACAAAAGGCCCTACAGTCTTTTCCTGAAGCTGGTGTAAGAGTCCAAACCTCTGTGTGACAAACACGACTCTTCAGTGACCACTCTGTGCTTACAGCCCACACCTGTGTCTGACACAGAGGACCCAGCACCGACACCTGAGGGACTCCACCCTGAGGCCAGTCTGTGATGGAGCGCACGTTTCTGAAACTCTCTCTCACACACAGAGTGTAAATAAAAAACAGATGCAGGTGTGACACTGATGACACGAATATCAACATTGTGTGTCTGTGTGTGTCACGTTTGTAAAGTAAAAGCGTACTGTATTTTCCTCGCTATAAGGTGCACTTAAAATCCATTTCTCAAAAATCATCAGTGCTCCTTATGTATGAATTCTGCTTGTGCTTACTGACCTCGATCCGATTTTATGTGCTACACGGCGCTCAAAAATGTTTTAGTGCGACTTTGGTAAGCTACGAAGCCGCACCTCTTGATGGATTGTTGGAGCATTACAGCTACCGTAGTCAGGAGCCTCACGGAGTAATCTGGGTCCTAAAGTTCAGGTCTCAAAGTCAAACGAACACTGCAGCATCACTGAGAGTTACAAACTGTCTAAATTCTTTCGTCTTTAATAAAATGATCAGCGTTGCTGCTTTACCAGGTGTAACTATGAAGTTTAACATCCAGGCATCCATGAAAACAGGATTTATTACATTTACCGGAGTTAGAAGTTAGCAGGAAGTTAGCAGGAAGTTAGCTCGCTAGTTAGCTAAACATGATATAGCATGTTCTGACTGAGAGATTTCTGAAAAATTCAAACGTACAGCTCTGCTATCACTTCCAACATAAATGAAGACAGGAAACTAAACAGCAGTGACGTTTGTAGGGTTACTGAAGTTGGGCTAGCTGCTATATAATGATGTGCTACGTGACCGCTAGCTACACAGCTATGTTAGCATAGCATAAACAGTGAAGCTGGAGGACGAACACTAACACTTTTCCACTTATAAAAGTTAACGTGAGGGTTCCTGATGGTTAGAGACAAATGCAATCGCATAGCAGGAAGTTTGGTCCATTTTGCTGTAAACGGACCAAACTTCAGTCAGGAGAACAACTGAGATAATCCATCCACAATACGAGGTTAGTCATTAATATACTGCAACAACATGGGAATAGAGCAGCTGCAGAGAATTCAACAGTAATGAATCAATGGTACAGAAGTGGAGGAAGCAAGAAGAATGAGTTTAATAAAGTTTGATTTATCTGACTGTTTTGTTTCGCTTAATGCTCCTTGTAATTAGACAAATATGGTACTTTAGACAGCACCTTTCACAGACAGAGGTCATCATGACACTATCATAAATGCATCAGGTCTGCTCTACTTAAAAGCTTTTTGTAGCTGCTTTCTGAAGGTTAATGTTAAAATGGGACTTAGATCAATGACTTTAAAACAGGAGTTAAATGAGCTCCTCTGTTTGAGCGAGTCAGCAGTGTCGCTGTGACAACCTGTCAAGCCTTTATAGTTTGGACAGGTCCTGAGACTATCATCTCAGTTCACTCGCTGACACCTCTGATCTTCTGATCTAAGTTCTGAAAAAGCAGGTTCCTAATGTCTGTTTTAAGTTTCGCTCCAGGGAAAGAGCTTTATCAAAAATAACACCTATGTTTCTGTGAGACACCTCGACCAGCTATGTAAAAAAAAAGAAAGAAAAAAAAAAGGTTATCTTATCTTAATTGTCCTGTTCAGTGCTGTCTGGGTTTAAGTAGCTGTTGTTCAACCATTCTAGAAAAATATTGTCATCTGACATTTTTCACCATGTCATAGTTTTCTTCCATAGAAGTTTAACATACCGGTACACTCACGTGTTTTCCTGTTTTAATCGGTGCCACGTGATCCATAATGGATGAGCCGTGGATAAGAGTGTTTACATCAGAGAACTGTCAGCATGACAGAGCAGCGGCGCTCTCAGTCATTATGAGTGTTTGTTTAGAGCTAAAGTCAGAATTATGGTCACTTAAACGTACGTCCTCATCAAACGCGTTGCTAATGCTGAGGCCCAAAGAAAAGACGAGGTCCAAGGTGTGGCCTTATAGATGGGTCGGTCCAGAAACTGAATCAGATACAGGTAAGAGTTCAGCTGCCGGGTTTGATTTCATCATCAATATATCAATATAAAATATATATAAAATATAAGATCAGTATAAAATCAGAATCAGAACTAAGAAGACAGCAGCAGGGCCAGGAGGGCAATAACTTCAAAGAAGAGCAGTTTTCAGTTTGCATACCTCTGCACGTGTAACTGTCCTTAAACACAGCAGGCAGTCCACGGGCACCTAAACGGGGGCGCCCACACGGGAGCAGCCAACAGGGCACGGCTCGTTTAGGTGGATAACCTCGCCAAACAGAAAATCCAAGGATTTGTTGGAGATGGGCTAAATGCTGGCAGCACAGGCTTCACATGGTGGCAGTGAGACTGACAGCAAACACCTTGTCCGGTCTCCAGCTGCGCCACGGTGATGCAAGCTGCAAGGACACAGCGGTAAGGCCGCAATCGACATAGTCCAGAGCATCTGGCAAGAAAAACCCAGGCTGCAGCGGCCGTGAGTACGGGTTTCCAACCACAACCTGACAGTAAAAACTGGGGACGCCTCCAGTCCAGTCGGGGAATCTCCGACCTGGAGGCTCGTCTAATCTGCACCTGGATGCCGGCCCTACGGCCTCGTTCTCTCAATTTCTTCTTCACATGTCCCGAAGGACGTTTCATGAGTGATATGAAGAATTCAGGTGAGGAAGAGGAGCACACATGTTCTTATAGCCCAGTCATCATGGAGGTGCTCCATGATGCTGCATCACATACTGGTTTAGGGAAGAGTGGTCATAAATCACAGCAGCACAGACACATTTATTAAATATTGGGGTTGATGTCGCAGGCACCGTCTTACCTTTTATTATTACGATTTATACTGATACTGGTTTTATTGCTGGTTTATATACTGGTTTATACTGGCTGCCTGCAGTCACGCTGGTCCCTCTCATGAGTAGTGTGGGAGCTGAGACTGAAACTCTCGCTCAGTAGTTGTTTGCGACTGCTGATCCTTCAGACGAGCTGCTGAAGAGAAGCAGCAGGACTGAGAGTGGAGGAGACCAGCTCCTCCTGTGATGGTTGAGGGCTGGATGCTCTGTCAGGAACAATAAAGGACAGTAGAACTGAGTCTGGCTGAATTAACGGAGGCTAATTACTATGCTAATGTTTACCTGGCAGCGGCGGCGCGGAGCCCGGGGCCGCACTGAGCGCCGGGTGTTTGTGACAAAGCGGCTCAGATCAATCTGAATTAATAGATCTGAGACCAGAGAAACCCCCGACCAACACCACACAACACTGAGCTGGAAATGTGCCACCTCCACCTGCTGAGACAAAGCGCACGGCATCATGGGAAATACATGCTCTGGCACACAGAGGAGCCCGATGGTAGGCTGCATGCACCTGAGTCACAGAAGCTCTTCAAACATGTCACAGAGACAGAAACACACAGGTGCAGTTACCTGTCTCCCCTGATGGAGGCAGTGCTGGTAAAGACAGGAAGGTGATGCAGCTGCAGCTCAGCAGGTGAAGATGAACATGATGATGATGATGATAGGGAGGGGGGGGGGGGTTCATCCCTCCTCCATCTAAACTCTCAGGTCTGTTTCTGATAAAACCCTGTTAGCAGACTGAAGGTGGAGGGCCTGCCTCTGAGACTGTGTGTATACATGACGCTGTTTCTTCACTGACGTGTTTAAAGTCTCAACGACGAAACACTCTGTGAGGGTTGGACATCACCATGATTAAAGTCACATGACCTACTGTGCAGGGCACTCAGGTGCCTCTGCAGGTGTGAGTGTTGCTCTGATCATATGTGTGTGTCTGTTTTTGTGTGAGTGTGTAGCTGCTGCCTGCGGAGGCCTCTGGCATGTTAATGAGGCGCCACTGCGAGGAGGACAATAAGCTTCCTGTGTGAGGAGCAGGGCGAGGAGGAGGAGGAGGTCACCACTCTGAAACGATCTCAAACACGTGGCTGACGTCACGTTTACGGTGGCAGATGTGCAGACAAGGCGAGCTGATGTTGCTGTTTTTAGATCCACCATCCATCTGTAACATGGAAGTCTGGACCACAAGACTGATGGTTGCACTTTAAAACTAAAACGAGCCCACTGAGCTACCTGCAGTCAGCTGAGACTGAAGGAGTCACCTGATAATGATGAAACGTTCCTCCCACTGAAACGTCCAGATGAACAGAATCAACCTGGGATGACCTTCTTAGGTTTGTGTTTGGGATGAACCAGTTTGTTTCTGAGAGTGTGGCTGGGTCTGAAGTGCACTGGTGCTTGGAGAAGACTCTCCTGAGCTCCTCTGATAAACCTGCTACGTTGTTGTTCCTTTTGTCCTTCTGAGTCTCCCTCGTTGCTGTCTGACCTTCTTTTCTGCGCATCTTTGCTGATTTGATGGTAACCACATTTTCTTTACACACGTGTGTTGCTTTTCTTCCCCTCCTGGCTTAGATTTTTTATTTTCTAACATCACTATAACCACCACCATCATCATCCCCACATCCCCACCTTCATCTTCACCTGCTGCAGACTCCTGAGTGGAGGTTAAAGGTGGTGCTGTCCTGAGATCAGCTGTGCAGCGTGTGATAAACTGAGTTTAGGTTTTCTTCCACGTGAAGCTGTTTCACTGAAGCAGACGTGTTAGTGAGTGGTAACCAGCAGGAGGAGGAAATGACCTCACTGAGGGTGGACCACAGGCACAGACTGACGTGGTATTGAACCCAGCGCTGCGTCTGTCAAGCAACCTGAACAGATCTGAGGTCAGCAGGCTTGCTGATCTCCTCCTGCAGCCAGAGGAGATCAAAGATGGCCTCTTCTTGTTTATACAGGGAAGAATAGCAGGAGGAGGAGTAAGGGGGGGTTACACCAGAAGCATAAATGACTGGGAGCATGGCACCTCTTCATATAAATACCCCCATTTGCCTCCCGAGCGTGGGGCTGATAAGCGCAGGGAGCAGAGGGAGGAGAATCCCCCTCCTGCAGGAATTCAAAGCAGCTCCGGCGCCCGGATTTAATTTGCATTCGGGGGAACGATAGCGCGGCGCAAGGCGGTGGTTGGAACGCACTCAGTGAGGCAGCGTGCCCGGCAGCTCTGCCAGAGAGGACAGTCTGGGGGCCACCTGCCCCTCGCTTTAATCCACAAGTATTTGATTTGGAGCGTCAGGAGCGCGCCGCCTTTGATGTGCATTTGTCCCGTGGACACAACATTAAAGACTCTCCTTCAAGCTGGGGCAAATTCAAATACCGTTACCTTCTTCTAAGGATTGCAAATGTGCTTAAATATGCCCTTTAATGGTGTATTTCGCTCCAACCGTGAGCTCAATAAATTAGTTCCCCCTGTGAGGAGAGGCCTCGGCGCTCGGCGGCTGCGATTGGCCACTGAGGAGCGCGGCTTCATTCCTCTGTTGTTCTCTAAGGTTAAAGTGACGGAGAAGGGAGAGGCGCCGCGCTCAGAGTCCAGCATCAGTAAACAATCAGGGTCACGTGACCTCCAGCCACGCCACGGCCGCTTAATTGAGTCTTTGATTTGCTGACTGTTTGCTCAGCGTTCACCGATTCTCACTGAGGCGGCGTCTTCACACCAGCTGTTAGCGGAGCCATGACACTGACGGTGTGGAAGTGACATCACTCTGCCAGCCCTGTGACGATAAGGTGGCGGTTAATATTCATGCTGACCGCTCTGCTCTTGTCCAGCTCCAGACTGGACTCTGCATGAGTCACAGTTCAAAATAATCCCTCTTTGTCTTAACCACATCGTTGGTCAGAAACAATGTGACAATATCAGGAATAGATGTGTGTTTATGCACGTTTTCATGTGCTGATGAGGAAGAGGTGGAGATTACCAGCTGGCCATATAGCTCAAGCTCACCTTTAACTGACACGTTTCAGCACTTTGTGCTTGTGTTTCGATGTTCGTCCGATTTTGTCGGGGATCTGGAACAGTCTGACGGAGCTGCGCTGGGGCACGGAGGGTTAATGAGGACTGTTTCCTGTTCTTCAGTTTGTCGCTGTGTGTCAGGCTGTTGCTCTTGTGCTAACTGCCTGATGATAAAACCATGTTCAGTGTGTGTGTGTGCACAGCCACTCGTGTCCGTCCCTCTGGTCTCTGATGATGTTGATGTGAGCGTGGTGTCTCTGAGCTGAAGGTGGCGGGACGCTCACAGGGATTAGCATAATTGGAGTCTGATTTACGCTGACACGATGCTAATTAGCATGATCTCGTGTCGCGCCGATAAATAATTGAAACGGACCGTTTTTGGCCTTTATATCAGAAACACGTGAAGGGCCCAAAAACATCACAGCGCATCACTGGAGCGTGTGCGCTGCGTTGCCTGGTGTTCAGGGTCACGCCAGCTGCTGGTGGTTTTCTTCTTCCTGTGTTTATACGTCAATGATGCTCCATCATTAGTTTGTGTGACACTGACAGCAGAGCTTTGATAGGCAGCTGAGGGATTGTGTAGACGTACAACATTCAGTAAACAGGTGTTTGCAGTCAAATGTAGTGATAATAAGAGAATACACGACCTTCAACACAACTAAAACTCATCTCAAACGATGGCTGACATCACCAGTTTCATATGATGTGTTATCTTTATGGTTCTGTTTTGCATTTTATTGTATTATAACATTTAGTGTTGGGACTACAGAGGAAAAGTAGCCTTTTGGCATATTTACACTGGTATGTGTTCATTAATGTGCACCGTCCCTTTAAATAAATTCAAAATCTAAAGCTGTCAGTTTCTGTTCACATGTGCAGAGAAAGGAGGAGGCGGAGCAGGAGGACCAGAGGAAGACTTCAGTGCAGGTCCATGCAGAAGGTTGGAGTGACAGAGGCGTGTGGCGCCCCCTAACGGCCGTCTCATAATTACAGTGTAAACCTGAGGCTGTGGTCACACACCAACACATCCCTGTCCTAACAAGGACACACGTATGATCTGTGAGTCACGTATGAACAGAACAAAGATGAAACCATCGGCAGCGCTCTCTTACACAGCAAAGGCACGACTTCTATGGTTCCGCGTGTTCACTCAGGACATGAAAGCGCTGAAGTTCGGTTTGTGTTGAAGCTGTTGGAGACTGAGCTCACAGTTTCTGCTGCTGCTTGTAAATGAAGGAGACCATCACTGATCACAGCAAACCGTCATTGATGAGGTGGCAGAAAGTGAGCCTCTGTGGAGCTGAGCCATGACATGTCTGCAGGTCACTCTGAGCTGGATCATGTGATATCACCTTGTGGCCGTCTGATGTGACCATGTGACCCTGGAGCAGCAGGAGAGCAGCACAGCTGTGAGTGTAACGTCAGCGCTGTTCACTTTGGATTCATCTTTAAATCCTCTTAAATCTTAAAGGAAGCAGCAGCTGCAGATTCATGCTGCAGGATGATTAAACTGCAGCGCTGCTTCTTTCCTGCCGCCACCACACACACGGCGGCGAGCCTCCGCCCTAATCGCTCCAACAACAGATCGCACTTCCTGCACTCCAAGATGTATTAAAGATTAGGAGACTCTGCTCCTTTATTCAGCTCCTAATCAAACCGGAGATAAGCTCCTGCATCGCATCGAGGCCACGGGTCACATGACCTCATCTCGTCAGGGACAAAGGTGCTGCTCAACACGCCAACAACACACCAACAACACGCTAACAACACGCCACAGACTGTCAGTGCAACATGAGCTCAGGCTTCTCATGGCGACCTCTGAATGAATCGACGCTGAAGGTCGAAGTGTGCAGCGGGGTCACCAACGCCCACCAGTGCACTCTGACACAGAACCAATCACAGCTGAACGCTTGCAGGCGTCACAGTTAGAACAAGCTCCTCGAGCTCTGGCAGATCAAACATGGAGGACTGCAGGGAACGATGGAGCTGTTCTGAGAGTAGAGACAAACGTTCTGCAGCTGATTCTCCGAACTGAAAAAATACATCCAAAGGGAAGAAAGAGAGACAGAAATGTCCGTAAACCAGCGCGAAGGCAGCGAGAGGCGGTGCAGAGCGGTGGTCCCTGCTCCGAATCGGAGCCTCTGCTTCGGAGAATGACAAAGGATAAGAAAGAAACGAGGTTCCTTCGAGGCGTCTTATTTAAAGTGATGAATATTTAACGCGGCGAGCAGCTACAGACCCGTCTCTGCGTCTGCAACATTTATGACGTTTGCTCATAAAAGAACAACACAGCCCTTTAACGCGTTCTTTATCTCCAATTATCAGCAGAATAACAAACGTGTCACAGCGAAGGGTCAGCCATCACAGAGCCAATCATGCGAGGCCTCGCTGTGTCCAGCTGAGAACAGATGTGCTGATGTCACCGAGATGGAGTGGAAGGCTTCGTCTGTGGAAACATCGCAGAACCAACAGCTGCTTCATTTGTGTGACCTTTGAGATTCTGAAGTCACATGAAGTTGTAGGCGTGACCCTGGGTGATGAAACATCAGCCTCAGAGACAGAGTGTTCACACTCAGAGTGAGTGATGCAAAGGAAGTGGAACCCGGGAGAACGGCGAGAGAACGGCGACGAGTGACACTGAAAGGACCTGACAGTCAGTTTCTGCTTCGATGCAGAAGCAGCAAAAACATGAACTTCCTGTGGCTTCACTGATTGGTCCATAGTCTTAATTAAACATGACCTTCATCATGGAGTAGTTCAGACCAATGACATGACTCAATTTCTGACCTTTAACCCTGGAGCGCTGTCTCAGGGACGTCCACAGCACACACACTTCATTCTTTTACAAAATAAGAGACAAAATAAGTGTGAAACAGATGTTTGGGAGACCTCCAGAATAAAAGGCGTGTAATCTGGGTGTAAATCCTCCACGTTGAGCTCTCACTGTTTCCCTCAAGAACCAAATTAAAGTCACTTCAGTCTGTAAGCAGCTTTGAAGAGTGAATCACAAAATACCTTTTCTGTGCTGCGGACCGAAGATCAGCTGCTAAAGCCAGAGATTAACGTCCTGCCGGAGCCTCGGCGGATTTCATCTCATCTGGATGGAACAAAGGTAACGACGGGTCGGCCGAGTGCCGGGCACAGAGGTCAGCACGGACAGCTTCATCGCAGATCAGCTCACAGGAAACCAGAACCTGATCTGATCCAGAACGACGTCCACAGCAGCCCACTTCAGTAACACAGCTGGAACATCTGCAGGCCTGTCTGAAGACCTCAGCAGCACCATGACAGAGGCTTCCATGTGTCAGCTGTGAGCTCCAGCAACACCTCAAAGTACGCGCCATAATCACCATGAATACCAGCCCTCACATGACCCCTCACAACCTCCGGACCCTCAGCTGGACCGTCAGAACCAGGCCTCATGAAACACTTAGTTCCAGACCCCGTCTTTGTTTCCTCTGCTGAGGCTGAGGGCCAAACGTCGCTCTGCTCTTTTCATCTGACTGAGATGCTCGCTCAGATTCAGACCGGCATGAAAAATTCATTCTTACTCAAAACTCTCTTCATTATTTCAGCCTCAGTTCTACGAGCTTCCAGGAAGACTTGGACGGAGGGTCTGTGCGCACTCCATCACAGGCTCCATCTGTGCGTCGCCTCGTTTTAACGATGCAGACCTCAGAGTCAGTGCGAGCTGATAGCAGCAGCACTGCAGACATGAAGAGCAGCTGCAGAGCCTCAGATACACGAACGACTGCACGCTTGAACCTGAGCCGAACGTCTGATGGGCTTCCTGAACCTCAGCCGCGCTCGGCTTAAGGGAAATATCCAGTAAAATTCTGGACTGACGGCCCTCAGGCTCCCAGCAGGAACCCTGCTCACAGCAGGTATCAAACATCGAGCGGCTTCCTGTCACCTTTGCACTCGTCGCCTCTGCTGGAACATTTTTCTGCTCGCTAACCTGAGAGTGTGAGGTCAGGCAGTGGTGCTGAGTGTCCCGTTTCTCTTGGTGCCCACAGCCCCGAGGCCCTCAGGTATCACAGTGAAAGGCGAGAGCGATGATATCCGAGCACCACAGGAAGTCAGCATTGTTTGTGGAGCGTGGCGAGAAGCAGGGAGGAAGGACGGCAGCTGAGTAAACACGTTCGTCCTCTCACTGCCATAACCAACAATTAGATCTGATGTCAGCGATGATCAGACACAGACTGTGAGGAACCTTGGAGTCATGTTTGACCAGGACATGTCCTTCAACGCACATATTAAACAAATATGTAAGACTGCTTTCTTCCATTTGCGCAACATCTCTAAAGTTAGAAATATCCTGTCTCAGAGTGACGCTGAAAAACTAGTTCATGCATTTATTACTTCCAGGCTGGACGACTGTAATTCATTATTATCAGGATGTCCAAAAAACTCACTGAAAAGCCTTCAGCTGATCCAAAATGCTGCAGCAAGAGTCCTGACAGGGACTAGAAAGAGAGCAGATTTCTCCTGTTTTGGCTTCCTGTTAAATCCAGAATTCAAAATCCTGCTCCTCACATACAAGGTCTTAAATAATCAGGCCCCATCTTATCTTAATGACCTTGTAGTACCATATCACCCTATTAGAGCACTTCACTCTCGCTCTGCAGGCCTACTTGTTGTTCCTAGAGTATTTAAAAGTAGAATGGGAGGCAGAGCCTTCAGTTTTCAGGCCCCTCTTCTGTGGAACCAGCTTCCAGTTTGGATTCAGAGGCTAAAAACCTCTGCTTCCTCAGACTGGACTGATCTTGGTGCCTGCATCATGTTGTCTCAGAGTTTCTAATGACTCAATCAGCTGGTTTCAGCTGCACCAATCAGAGAGCAGCGCTATGAGTCCAAGAACACAGACACAGATCAGGAAATGTCAACCATCAGCAGTGTGTTGATGGTCGAGCTCCTCAGCTGGATGTTCGACGTGTGGCCTCAGTCTGTGTCAGACTGGAGCACAGGGAGCAGATCAACAGGAAGTCAGATGGTTTCAGCAGGACAGTGAGAGCCAGCTGTCACATCCTCAGAGAGACACGAAGCTCCACAGAGCTGAGGGAGCTTCAGGTTCCTGTTACAGTCACACAGCATCATCTGCAGCTGTCAGCTCTCTGAGTGGCAGATTCAGCATGAAACACTCGTTTTTTAAATCTGTGTCCGACCGAAGAAGCTCCTGACAGAGGACGCTGCGCTCAGAGCACGGCTGAGCGTGGGAAAATTAAACCTTTGTGTGTTTAATCACAGTGCAATCTGCCCGGGCTGCGTGGCAGATTAATCAGCTGGACAGCGAATTAGCAGCGAGCTCTTGTGCTAATTTCATGGGTAATCTGGGTGTTGATGGACGGAGCTGTCAGCGCTCAGAATGACTCTGCTGTCGAGTGTCCGTGCTCCGTGGATTATTCAAGATTATCTTGTAATTCCTCTTTAATCTGCAGCTTGAAGATTGCAGAGTCGCACTCGGCGATAAAGCGAGTAGCGTCTGATGAGATGAAATCCCCACAAACTTTCCGATCAACACGTCCACATGTGGCGCTTTCAAACAGCAGCTTATCGGACCGCTGCCTCCACGCCACCGTCCGGCCTCACGCTTCCAGTCTCCGCATCACAACACTACAGTACCCATGAGCCTCTGCTGCCGGCACCGCTGTTTCATTGTTCCTCAGGAAGTTGCTGTCAGCTGATTCCAGACCAGTTCCCGCTGGGCTTCAGGAATGATCAAAGAAAGCCGATGTTCCTGAAGCGGTAAGTGGTTCTAGCAGAAGCCACTCGCAATGGAAACGATCATTTCTGCTGGTTTTATTCACAGACGATTCTCGTGTCTGCAGCAGGAAGTGAGATTTATTTTGAAAAACAGTCAAACGAATCAGAGTAAAAGCCCCACCGAGCTGTTCAGACGTTAACGGGCGAACAGATGAAGGTTACGTACGCACGTCGCTGCTGTGGAGACTCCTGTAAACACACACACACACACACACACACACACATGAACCAGCACACTGCCTCATCTTCCTCTGAGGTTCAAGCGGTGTTTGCTCATGGGAACTCCAAACAGGCTGTTTTAAAACTGACCAATCAGAAGACAGAAGAACCTTAGAGCCAAGGCTCCTTAAAGGTGCTTCATACTGTAGAGAGCTCCGGTAATTCAGAGAAACTCGACACTCAGACCTCCCGTGGATGAGTCACAGTGACAGTGGGAAGGAAGACACCCTTCAAACAGGAAGAAACCGACAGCCAATCCAGGCTCAGGGAGGGGCGGCCCTCTGAGAGAGCACACCTGCATGAAGGTGAATACAGCAGACCCTCAGGTCAGACAAAGGGACGAAGAGGTCATGTGACAGCAGACAGAAGCTCAAACTGAAGCGTTCACGTAGCACCCCGCCTCCCCCGCCATCCCACCGAATCCTTCAGGACTCAGTGATCCTGATCCAATTAGTGGGAGCCCTGCAGCCAGGAGGGGCATCACGGTCCAGCCCCCCACCCCCGCTCAGTAAAATCAGCTGCTAATTAATGCACGCTGGCATCTTCACGCAGCTGTCGGGCTGTGCGGGGACGACAGTGATCCAGATCACATCAGCCCTGCGGCTGGCACTGAGCGCGCTCAGTCCCGCTCCTCCTCACACACACCCGAGGCCTCATTTATCGACCGCTCAGCTGTGCACGCCAAAGCTACCACGCTCACAGGGACTCTTCATCATCACTGTTGCATTAAACATGTCAGGAGCTGGAGTTTACCTGTGTCCATCAGCTGATCGAGGTTACTTCCTGTCTCAGGTGCGAGGCTGACGCAGGAAGTGGTGACAGGTTGTTAATGAGCCTGATAACAACCACAGACTGTACATAAAAGATGGATGAGGTGAGCCGTCAGCTGTTGTGTGAACATCTGATTGTTCCTTCACCTGTCGACACATTAGAGTCTGTTTCTACTGACAGTGGAAAACGCCAGTCACATGATTCACAGCAGAGGTTTTCAGCGGCTGACCAGAACCAGGCCGGCAGCGACACCGCGTTTCCCACAGCTCAGCAATCAAACCTGTGACCTCTGACCTCACAGATGAGGGCCGAAGCTCAGCGATCTGAGGAGCCTCGCTCTGACCTCTCGTGTTCAGTCTGGGTCTGTGACCCCGGTCTGGTCCGGAGTACACCGTTCAGAGGTCGGCTCCTGCGTGTTCAAACCCCGCCCTTGTCGTCAGACACAGCAGCATGGCGTCCTGATGTGATCGGTGCTGATGGTGTCAGAGCAGATGAGCGTCAGGACGCGGCTCTGTAATAAGCTGCGGGAATATTCATGACACGCTCTGCCCGCGGAACTGATGACATATGGCATGCCAACATGCCGAACATCGCCCGCCATCAGCCGTTTAGTGGGCGAGTCCTTGAAGGTGACGGCGCCATGCCGACCTCGTTAGAGACACGACAGCCAGAACAGAGTCACTACGTAGATTTACACCACAGAAGAAGAGCGTCAGTCCTGAGGCGTTCACTGTCTGCTTTCACATCAGGTTTATACACTTCCTCCGGCGTGATCAGTTCGCGATCACCAGATCGTCTCAGGTGAAGGTTCACGAGTCAAAACTCAGCCCACCGCCATCGACGTCACAGCCATGTTTCAGGCTTTAAAAGCAAAGATGTGTTTTCACGCTGTTTCTCATCCTGTTCCAGGGCGGGAGCCTCGTCTGGGGTCTGTTCAGGTTCTTTCTGCGGTTCAGAATAAACCCGACTTTCATTTTCTTTAAACCTTTGACGCTCCGCCCCTCAAGGAATTTCCAGGACCAACACCTGGGCCAGGTTTGGGTGTTGATCACATGACCAGAACAGTTTTTACATGACAATGTTTGGCAGTGATGATGGTGTCATCCAATCAGGAAGCAGTGGCCTCCGCGGCTCTCAAACAGCATGTGTCACATGAGCACAGCGCCTCACTCACGTACGGCGGCTGGTTTTTGGTTTTACTGAATTTAAAAGTGAAGCGTCTCTGCCACCGATCAATCGGATCAATAACGGCGGTTCTGCTAGAGGCTGCGTGACGGTTCAGAAATGACTTCAAATAAATAAACGTTTGTTTTTCTTATTTGTCTCAGTGTTTTGGCATAAATGGGCTTCCATACCTGAATAACAACACAACGTGTGATCGTGTTAATTCTGATTTTATGTCATGTTTATCAATAACAAAGAGTCCATTTCAAACATATCAGAAAAGTTTTACAGCATCTTCAGCAGAACCACAAACAAACTTCAGAATCCTGGACCAGGTCCAGGATCAGGACTAGGACCCAGAGTTAAACCAGGATCAAGACCAGGACCTGGTCCAGTCTGATCAGTCCTGTGGAGGAAGAATTGGCCTCTTTGTGGGTCCAGCCCAGAACTCCTCCAAGAACCCAGTCTGAGGAGACCAGAACGAGTCCAGACTCGTGGGCTCAGAGTTGGCTCTCATGCTGAGCTCAGTGGCGCCGCAGGTCAGACGCGATGGCGGCAGCGGTGTGTTCAGGGACACGGGGCTGACAACAAATCCTGGAAACGCGGCTTCAGGGCGGCCCAGGAGTAGGCCGAGGTGTCCACCTGCAGAATCAGAACCACATGCTGACGGAGGAGGTCGTCACCACACGACACAGTTAATCGGTTAAATGCCGTTACCTTGACGATATGTCTACGGGCAACGTCGGGCTTCCTGCAGAGTCCCTGCAGCCGCTTACAGAGCTGCTCAGGTGTGGAGTACAGGTACTGTGCTGCATTAGAGAACAAGTAGTAGTTCAGGTGTGCTCCTTTAAGGACAGCAGAAGAAGAAGCTGCAGAGACACAGGTGTGCTCACCTGGAAATATCTCGGGGTAAACGAGCGCCTTCGGACACAGAGGGAAGCAGCCGCAGTGCACCGCCTCCAACCTGCAACACATTCAACACGTGACTCACCTGAGAGCCAATGAGAGAGCAGAGCATTCTGCACACCTGTACCAGCTACCATTACCTGAGAGTCCTGACCAATGAGAAACCAGGAATAAACAGAACTGACTTCCCCTCAGTTATCATCTTACAGAGGCTTTTATTTTGTTAAAATAAACGTGTACTTTCCCCCCCTTCTATCTACATGCAGGCATTTATTTTGTTGAGTTTCCTGTTCAGTCAGCAGGTCTGAGTGATTAAGTAGCACTCTGCCTGTTAGCATGCTAACACTAGCGTGCACTATCGCCCCCTCGGACGGCGCTCTTCTTCTTCTCTGCTGTAATTAGTGCAGGATTCTTTAGCAGAGGAACTTTTGACCATGTGGTCATGTGACTGCCTTGATGTGACTCACTGATCAATAACCTGATCATTAACAATCAGTGCAGAGGCGAGCTGCTGCCTGAGAGTTCAGCTGCTCTGAAGCGATTGATCAATAATGTGATCGCTAATGACCCGATCATTACTGCTGTGAACAGTCTGAACATTAGCTGGATTCCTCGGTGCTGCAGAGTCCTCGTGTGTGCTCGTTTCTCTCATCTGGGATCAATAGAGCTGACATGAATCAGGTGAACATCACACGGATGCTCCGAACTGTCTGATTGGCTGATTCAGGCTGACTGAAGTCACACCTGCAGGACTCTGCTGGACTCTGGACGCTTTCAAAGAGTCCTTGATGTGACACCTGAGTGAAGACTCTGAGGCCTGGGAGGGATGCAGAGACTCTCAGATCAGGACTGCACCGACCGCTGCGACGCCTGCAGTCGAATCAAACGCACCCCGAACAGCAGCAGCTCACGCTGAATTATTAAAGGACACAAACTCAGACATGACCACTAAATAACAGCAGCAGGACATGGTCCGCCAAAATAAAAGCTTCCTTCATACAATGTACAGCAGCGGTCCCCAACCCCCGGGCCTCGGACCGGTACCGGTCCGTGAGTCGTTTGACACCGGGCTGTGAGAGTTGAGGCTCAGGTGTGAAATGTATAGTTTTCAGGGTTTTTATTGGTTTTCAGTGTTATTTTGTTATCGTTTTTATCGTTAACTCGGTTTTCCTGGTCTTTTCACGTGTGTTATGAATAAATTTTCTTTTTTTTGGTACCGGTACTAGTTTTATTTTGATGTATTTATCCGCGACACCTTAAAGGCCGGTCCATGAAAATATTGTCGGGCATAAACCGGTCCGGGGCGCAAAAAAGGTTGGAGACCGCTGATGTACAGCCCGTCAAAATAACAGAAGGATGCGGCCCACCAAAATAAAAGTTTCTTCATACAGCCTACAGCCCATCAAAATAACAGCACCAGGACACGGCCTGCCAAAATAAAAGCTTCATCATACAGCTGGTCAAAACAACAGTATTAGGACACAGTTCACCAAAAGAAGAGCTTCATCATAAAAGTGTCTGCAAATGTCAACAAAATAAAAGCCTCAGCTTTTACACTGTGTGGAAGAACAGAAATCTGTGGGGGGGGGGGGTGTCACGTGAAATTTATTTCTGTATTTTAAAACTAAGACCTTTACTGACATTATAATTAAACTATGGTTTTATTCTGTCTATAGGAACTTCCTGCTGCAGAACACCAGAGAGTAAATCTGTATAAAGGCGCATGAGATCAACCCTGGCGCAGGTAAAACAGGTGACTCACATGGCGACGCCAAAGAACTCGTGATTGGCAGTGGAGACAACAACATCAGCCTCACACAGAACCCTCAGGTAGTCCTCCTTAGAGGGGAGGAAACCCCAGTTCAAGATGTGGGAGTCCAGGAGGAGTCTGGAGGAGGAGAAGATCTCTGCAGTAGGAGGAGAGGAAGGAGAAGGTTATAAACAGAATGAAATAACTTGCAGATGTTGTGTGTGTGTGTGTGTGTGTGTGTGTGTGTGTGTGTGTGTGTGTGTGTGTGTGTGTGTGCGTGCGTGTCACAATCAATACTGTGACCCTCTTAGCCAATCAGAGTCGATTAGAGTCGTCCTAATGGGATTAAATTCAGTGCTCATGAAGCTGATTTAAAGGCTGCTCTAAAACTTTAATATCACACACACACACACACAATCACATCATCAGCTGATGATACAATCCGTTAGAAACACAGGGGCAGCAGTGACCTTTGACCCTTAGAAGATGGTTCAACTGCCGCCTGAGAACCAGTGAGAGGAGGAGCTGCTGGACTCCTCGAGCTTGGTTCTGCTGGAGGTTAAAAGGGAGTTTTTCCTTCCCGCGTGTGTGTGTGCGTGTATTTGTGTGTGTACCGGGCACGTCGGTGAAGGTCTCTCCGAGCACGGACAGGTGGAAGTCGAGTCCTCGCTCCTTCAGTCTGAGCAGAGTGCTGAAGAACAGCTCAGGGTTTTTATCATGCTCCCTGCACGCACGCACACACACACACACACACACACACACACACACACACTTTAATACATGTAGGTGAAGTCTGAAGGTGGTCAGGTGGCTGTGATGTCAGAGGTCAGCAGTGCTTGGGACAAGCCAACAGAAGAACATGCCCAGCTGCTGTTTGCTTCCTGTTTCCTGCATGTAGGTGACTTTCTGTGTGGCGTCAGGTGTTGGTGGTCGTCTCCACCTGATCCTCTGCTTACACAGTGAAGGTCAAACAGCAGCCGCAGCGGCAACAATGATCTCCTCAGATGACAAGCAAGCAGATTATTCCTTCCATTTGCAGCTCGTTCCGGCCGGCCGCAGATAATTCCCTCATTTCCCGCAAACCTTTCACTCCTTCAGCGAGCCTCCAATCCTCCTCCCCGAGCATAGCCGTGACGGGGAGGACCGAGAGTTACCATCCCCGCCTTCTCGGTCTGAGAGCGTAATTAACAGGATCAACCTCACAGCCACCAGAACCCTCAAATTCATCCACACAGGAAGCTGTAGCGTCCGCCATCAGCCCGAAAACTGATCGCAATCATCCTGATCGCCTACCAATAATGCTCCAGTCACCAATCAGGTCTCACACTGATGATGTCATACATCTATAAGCTACCAGAAACATGCCACCTGTCACATGAAACTGATCCATCAATCACAGCAATCTTCAAATTTCACAATAAAATCTATACAGACTCAATACTGCTGACAGATTTACAAAGTAAAAGCTCAGTTAGATAGTTCATACTGTCAAGACTTTCACAGTAAGAGTCAGTTATAGAAAGCAGGGTGATTTGTTTTTCAAAATAAAAGGCCTTAGTTAGAGAACGTTACAATAGTGAAAAGTCAATTATTTTATCAGATAATAAAATATAAATAAAATCACCATTTACCTTTTAGTTACAGGAATTTAGCAGGCTGCTTTAAAGCATAATTTCAAAAATAAAAGCCCCATTTGCTGACAGTCTGTTTTCAGTTTTTTGTGTGCATGCTCAGTGAAGGGCCAAGAGCTCATTAATATTCATCGAGCTCCAGCACCGTGTTCACCTGGAAGCCCCCCCCCTCAGCAGTAAGAGGCTGTAATCTGAGGATCGGGGCCAGGCTCAGATTAAAGCCTGATGAGCTGCAGCTTCAATCAGAGATTAACAGGAAATCCTTGTCGCCGCAGCCGTAATCCATCTGTGTTTGTGCCACCACAGCAGCTTACAGCACGCCGCTTTGTCACCGATACAACGCAAGGTGAGCTGCACACGCAGACGCTCACCATCAGCCTCACACTGCAACACGTCATGTTTACAAGCCTCCACCTGCTGTAACTGTAGTCTGATTACTTCATGATGATAGAGGATTTCTGTTTTAATGAAAGTGAACTTGCAGCCTCACGCTGTGAAACTTTGAGTTTTTATACGTCTTCATTAACATTTCACTCACTCAACCTGACAAACAGCAGGAAACTGTCTCAAAGCTTCAAAATAAGAGCTGAAGATTCTGTGAAATTACCTGTTTTTTACTTTAAAAATAAAAGCTTTCCTTTCAATATAACAGAACTTTTCATAATAAAATAAAATAAATGACAGGGACTAGAAAGAGAGAGCATATTTCTCCTGTTTTGGCTTCCCTTCATTGGCTTCCTGTTAAATCCAGAATTGAATTCAAAATCCTGCTCCTCACATACAAGGTCTTAAATAATCAGGCCCCATCTTATCTTAATGACCTTGTAGTACCATATCACCCTATTAGAGCACTTCGCTCTCGCTCTGCAGGCCTACTTGTTGTTCCTAGAGTATTTAAAAGTAGAATGGGAGGCAGAGCCTTCAGTTTTCAGGCCCCTCTTCTGTGGAACCAGCTTCCAGTTTGGATTCAGGAGACAGACACTATCTCTACTTTTAAGATTAGGCTTAAAACTTTCCTTTTTGCTAAAGCATATAGTTAGGGCTGGACCAGGTGACCCTGAATCCTCCCTTAGTTATGCTGCAATAGATGTAGGCTGCCGGGGGATTCCCATGATGCACTGGGTGTTTCTTCGTCACTCACTATGTGTTAACAGACCTCTCTGCATTGAATCATATCTGTTATTAACCTCTGTCTCTCTTCCACAGCATGTCTTTATCCTGTCTTCCTTCTCTCACCCCAACCAATCACAGCAGATGGCCCCGCCCCTCCCTGAGCCTGGTTCTGCTGGATGATAATAATAATAATAATAATAATAATAATAATAATAATAATAATAAGTAAATGTGATGGTGTTAGTCCCCATAGGGAAATTACGTCCTCTGCATTTAACCCATTCACCCAGTGAAGCATGGGCAGCCACCAGTGCCGCGCCCGCGGAGCAGTGTGTAGGGACGGTACCTTGCTCAGGGGTACCTCAGGGTAGCCGTTCAGTGGAGTCGAAACCCCCGACCTTCCGATCATGGGGCAACCACTTTACCTACTGAGCTATCCCTGCCATTGCCAGAGGTTTCTTCCTGTTAAAAGGGAGTTTTTCCTTCCCACTGTCTCCAAAGTACTTGCTCATAGGGGGTCATATGATCACAATGACTTTACAATATAAAGCACCTTGAGGCGACAGTTGTTTTCATTTGGCGCTGTAGAAATAAAAGTGCATTGAATTAAAATGACAGCTTTATTCGAGGTTTGTTTTCTTAGGTTTATTGTGGCAGTTTAGCTCAGGTCTGATGTTCCATGAGATTATTTTACAGCTGATATAAAAGTCTCATTCTGGTTTCATTTTCAAAGTAAAAATAGTAAAATCTTTTATTCTGAAATGTGTTTTATTTTGTTTTGCTGCCTTGGTTTAAAAGAGTTTTCAAAAGAGTTTTCAAAGTAAAGGCTTCAGACTGAACTCACCACCTGTGAGGCCACACGATGTGCAAAGGCTTCACCTGGCTGGCCACGCCCCCCTCCGCAGGCTGCTCACACCTGTCGGGTCACAAACTGATGTGAGACAAAACTCTTTGAGTCTTTGAGTTTTACCAGAGATGGATTTGTACCGTGGCGTATCTTCATCGTGAGCTCTGCTCTGCTGCTGCTCGCCCTGCAACATGATATCATCAACACGAGACTGCTCAGTAGGCCGCTGCAGGAGTTTGTGTTTAGGCAAGAACCTGAAAAAGAAAGAAAAACAGGAAATGAGTGGAGACTGCAGCGCACTCAGAGCAGGTACATGTCCACCACAGAGATAGAAACTTTAGACCCGTTAGCATCAGGAGCTAACGGGTCCTGCTGTCACATCAACAACGGTCTTCTCCCCTGATGAGCCGCAGCCGCTGTGAGTCATCAACCAATCAGACACATTTAGAGCTGGAAGCCCCTCCCCTAAGATTTAGAAAACAGTGACTGTCAAAGGTGACATCACTTCCTCTGAGCATGCTGCTTGCTCTGTTACTGTTCTGAGATCCTGCAGAGGCTCCAGGAAAGTTTACGTGGGAACACAGGGGGGAGGGGAGGGGCGGGAGGGAGAGGGGGAGGGGGGTGTCTGGAGGTCGTTTCCTCCTCCCCACAGAGCTGGACCGCCTCTCAGTGGAGTTTCTGCCTCTAAGGCTTCTGGGAAAACTTGATTCAATAATCCATTTTATAAATTAGATGTTTGACTGGAGACAATAAAAACATGAGCGGGGGGGGTGTAATTATGTTATTGATAAATGTGCAGTGATCAGGACGATGACCTCACCTCTGAGTCTGATTAAACACGAAGGAATGAAGGTCAAAAATCACTGCGGCGCATTTACTTTATTACCAATAATCACAGCGCCAAACACACACCGACTTCACCTCAGCCCAGAGCTCCAAACGCACACCGACTTCATCCCAGCCCAGAGCGCCAAACGCACACCGACTTCGTCCCAGCCCAGAGCGCCAAACGCACACCGACTTCATCCCAGTCTGACGCTTCCTGCCTGACTCTGCAGTCACACTGACAGCTGATCCTCAGATTCTGCTCTGTCACAGTGCATGGCTGCGTGCAGGTTTTCTACACCTGAGCTCAAAGACTCAGAGACTGTGGTCCTTTTACTGCGTGATCATCATGAACACAACAGCTGCTGTCAGTGATCCCCGATGTATCGCAGTGTTTGGATCTCTGTAATAGGGGTGGGATTTAAAAAAATAGATTTTCCGATTAAAATCAATTTTAGCTTGGAAAAAAAAAAAGAAAAAGTTATTGATTCATTAAATCCTCAATTTTTAAATATAAATGAATTTTATCAGCAAGTCCAGAATCTCAGTTTGAAGCTCACAAAACTATTTCAACAACGACCAAACAGCTAAAACAGCAAATGAGAGCAGGTACACGGATTCGGCACAAAGACGTAAACATGAAGCGCGGACCCGACGCATCAGAATCTGTGAGCTGTCGGCTTTCTCGCACAGACACGCCGTCGGGGCTAAAAGCCGACAGCTCAGATTCTGATGCAACAGGTGTCGCGACTCTCCAAACAAAATCAACTGAACCAGCAGCAAAAGAAGATCCACACTACGCTTCACATTTGATAAACATCGTCATGAATTCCCTGACTTTGCTGTTTTTCCTTCCACCACGATAAATCACACTTCCTGCACAGCTCTCTCTCTCAGTGCACCCAGAGAACAATTTCCCATCACAAATCTCTGTTTTCTTCATTGCTCATTACGCACCAGTCTGCTGTTGTGTTCACTGCTGTCGGCCTCCAACAATAAAGCCTCATTTCTGCTGTTCAAACTGAAGAAACTTTTTCTCAGATTACAAACTCTTAGCTGTGTCTAATCAAACCTCTGTGAGTTATATCTGCTGCACTTCAGCAGCATCAGGTAATGTTTACATGTCGATTCATGGTTTTATTTTAAGGTTATCTGCTATAAAAAAGTCAGACCAGGAACATGTCCTTCATGTTTTTCTGTTTTATCCTCAGTTACTTTGTTACCATGATGCCAGGTCTCTCTTGAAAATGCGATTTTTAATCTCAATGAGATTTTTTACCTGGATAAATAAAGGACTAATACTTTGACACAAAGGCCTCTGCTGTGATGCTCACACCTCTGAAGTCTCACAGTGTCAGCTTTGATTTATACATAGATATAAAATATGGATATGTGCTGATAAATGATGAGAATTATAATATTTCTGACTGCGTCCAAACTGAAATCAGTGACAATACTCTAACCCTACTCTAAACGCACACATTTACACCAACACAGATTATCTGTCCCTTCACCGACCTGAGAACCGTCACATCATCAGTGCACAGTGACTGTGAGTGATTAAAGGTGACCTGCTCCACTGAAGTGTGTGTGTGTGTGTGTGTGTGTGTGTGTGTGTGTGTGTGTGTGTGTGTGTGTGTGAGAGAGAGAGAGAGAGAGATGGAGGAGGCAAAGACGACACTGTTGTTATTGATATTGTGATTAGAGCAGGGCGATATGACCAAAAATATTTATCACGATATACATTTGAAAATCTGCGATAATGACATAACTGACGATATAATTGACACGAGACAAAATACTTTACAACTCCACAACTTTATTAGTGCAAAAAACTCATCAATGTATTTGCACTTAAACAAGCAGCTGTTTCTTATGTGCATTAAAGTTATATAAAAATTAGAGATGGACCGATCCAATATTACGTATCGGT
>NW_024582826.1:344854-346925 GCF_018398535.1 Haplochromis burtoni
ATCCACAAACCTTAAAAAGAGGTTATACACACACACAATACGGTAATATTATGATGAAGCACAGTTCGTATCACTCCGCGAGACTCCGCCTACGATAGCCGTAATGCTCCCACAATCCATCACGCGGTGCGGCTTCGTAGCTTAGCAAAGTCGTACTGAAACATTTGACAGATTTTCGAGCGCCGTGCACATAAAATCGTTTCGAGGTCAGTAAACACAACCAGAATTCATACATAAGGCACACGGGATTATAAGGGGCTCTGTCGACTTTCAGAAAAATCAAAGGATTGGTTTTAAGTGCGCCGTATTTTCCAAACACGGTAATAACGACGGCCCGCTAGCATGCGCTACCAAAAATAGTGCTTTGTTGTGTATCTGACGGACGAAAGCTAAACCAGTTCCACACCACTGAAGCTGCAGCATTTTTACAAACCAGTTCTGCTTCATCCGGTTCACTCAACGATCCGCTTTTGCTCTTCTCATTCTGCGTTGCCGCCATGTGCGTATGTAAACAAACGCACAGCGCATGCAGGTTTTACCCATATTCTATCGCCATATTTCATTTTCCTATCGTGGCCCCGGTATTACCGTGAACGGTATGATATGGCCCAGCTCTAATCATGATGTCTTAATTCTATATGACTTTAGTATTGATTAATATCAGAGTATCGACTTTTTGGACAGCTTCAGTGGGTGCAGGCAGAGGCCAAGGCTGCAGGAGGAAGAGGAGGACGCGTAAGAGACCTTCGTTGGTCTGTTGTCGTTCTCCACTCAGTGAGTTTGACCTGCAGGAGGTGACAGCCACTATGAAAGCAGACAAAGCTTAGAAGACCAAACACTGCGGGCAGGAGGACACCTGCTGCTCACGTGATGCGCTCATTGATCCTCCTCGCCGTGATGGATGCTCCCTCTGTTCACCGCCGCAAGTCAATCACTATTCAATTACACGAGTCCACCTGTCAGAGCCGCCTGATGGATGGAGACCACAAACACCACACTGCACGCGCTCCAACAAGCAGCGGCATCCTTCTTGTGCCATAGGAAAGAACGAGGAACACCTGCCAGCTAACCAGCTAAAGCAGCGCTGTGATTGGTCTCAGAGGCAGCTGTACTGTTTCTCCGCTCTCACACATTCTCGGAGCGAGTTGACCGAGAACATGATGATTGTCATCTGTTTATTTTATGAAAGCAGAGTAAGCAGGGTTTAAATGTTATAGGTCATTACAGTGAAATGAAGATTTCATGGAGCTCTCTGCTTCCTCCTCAGTCTAAGCGTTAACACTCCTGTTTCCTGTGTTGAGCATGGCGGAGGAGGACGTGGAGGAAGGCGGCCGTGTCATCACTTCCTCACAGTGTGAGGGCGGAGCATGAGACACATGAGACACTGCAGAGCAGACGTCCTCATCACGACAGGGTGATTAGTGACAGTGTTTCAGATCATGGAAGTAAAGTAACCAGTAGTATATCAAACATCTGTATCCTGGAGTAACTAAGTAATGTACTGCATTACTTTAACTCTTTGGAGTATAATTGGCTGTTTCTGACCTCTAAATTTCACCTTTAAAAACGGTTTCCTCGCCTTGTTTGTTGTCAGTCTTTTCAGCACAAGCTCAGGTCTGAATTTACTGACTGTATCAACACAGCTCATCTACAAATCAGGCAAAAACATCAAATCTGAGTAGAAAAAGGATACTGTAACAAACACAAACATGTTTAACGAATCATTTGCATAACTTGAAATGTAAATAGAAATTATACATTTTAGTAACCTATGCACACGATTTGTAAACAGCAAAGTTGTTCAAACTATTTACAGAACAATCCGGAGTTAGGGGACTGCAGGTCTGCCGTGTACTGACCTGCTGACATCAGGAAACTGGAGTGGGAAGTTCAGGACCACACACTTGGGCCTGATGAGGCAGTCCAAGTCTTTGGGGCGATGGTCTGGGATCTTGTTCATGAAGGAGGGGATGGATGACAGGAAGGAGTCCATGTTGAAGCGGGAGTTGAAGACCACGACATCTGCCACCAGGCTGGTGTCGCACACACACACACACACACACACACACAC
>NW_024582826.1:346962-348393 GCF_018398535.1 Haplochromis burtoni
CACACACACACACACACACACACAGGTGAGGCAGAGGACATGAAGCTCCATCACTGAAGGCCACGCTCTGCAGTTTACCTGAGATTCAGGTCACCTGTCTGAAACAAGCTGCTGTAGCTCCTCCCACTTTAAGACAACTAAACTCTGATTGGCTGCCCTCACATATAAATTATTCACTTATAGTGTGTAGCCGTGTCTGCACCTGGAGCTTTTGACCTATACACACCTGTGTAACGTGAACTTTGACCTGAGGTCAGAGCTTCGTCCTGGAACAGGTACACCTGTGTTTACGTCCTGAAGTTCAGACTACCTCTGAGGAGAACCTGCAGGAGTGTAAGGACCCACTGTCTGCAGGTTTACATAGGTCACGTTTAAGCTTCAGGTGAACATGAAGACACGCCTCCATGCAGTGATCCAGATCAGATACATTAGTTTGGACTGAGGCTTTGCGGGGAGGCGTGCGGACACCGCTGGGCGCGGGCCAATCAGACATTTGCTAACGATCCCAGCTGTGTTATTTGATGGCACTGTAACCACGTTAGAGGAGACGGAGCGGCTCGGCTTATTGACGAGTTGCCCGCAGATCAACAACAATCAGTTTTCTGCCGCTCGTTACTGTCCCGCCGCTGATTAATGAACACTACAGCCCCCGCAATTAACCAATCGCATCCCAGCAGCTCATTAACCAATCATACACTGCCTTACCAAGGCAAACTAGAGCACAGCGCATCAATCAGCTAATAATCAATAATCAGTTTACGGGCTGGATGCTGGCAGTACGAACATCAGAGTAGCCATTACTCAGACAGCTGACAGGAAGCTGATCGGCAGCTTTCTGTGGCACACCGCCAGCTCCAGACCAGCTGACTCGCTCCAATGACGGTAGTTACCGGAGCACATGGTTTCTGCTGCTGTCTGCGTGCATCACCCTCACAGCCTAATGGTGTCATAGCCCACACCCCGGACCCAGCAGTACCTTCTGGTTAGGCTCTACAAACGCAGCACGACATGGACTCCCCCACCCGTACAAACACACTCACCATGAGAGCACCTGGTTGTAGCCGTACTGGAAGTCCCTGTCCTGGTGTCGGCGGACCGGATAAAGTAGCTGGTTCTCGTGGAAGTACAGAACCTTCTTGAGCCGGGCCAGATCCGGTCTGAGAGCCGCCAGCTCACACAGGCTGAGGACGGAGCTGCTGAAGAGGAGCCTGCAGAGAGAGGAGACAATGAAGGAGGTGCAGACAGCGTGTCAGCAGCTCAGCTGATCATCTCAGAACACTGAAAATTCCTCAGTGAACTGCAGAGCCGACGCCTGCTTCTTGCTTCGAGCAGGTGATAGTGTAAGGCCGGAGGAGGAGCTCCTTCTCCTGGGCTGCACTGATGGAGAGGGCCAGTAAGCGTTCAGGGCTCACATGGATGCTTGAGTGATGG
>NW_024582826.1:348608-402220 GCF_018398535.1 Haplochromis burtoni
TTGTCCCTGTAAGAACGGTGGTATTGATCTGCACTCTCTGATGTGATCAGATATGAATCAGCAGCTTGTCAGAGTGGCGGTTTCAGGTCGCTGTGATCCCTGCCTGCTTACGGTGAATCGCTGTGGACACGTCAGACAGAGAGTTTGGGATGTGATGACATCTGTAGACACGTCTGTATGAAACGCTGTGGAACCATCTGCCTCCACAGATCAGACGGGCCTCTGTTTTTAAATGTCTTCACCCTGAGAGAAGATGGCTTTCAGTTGACAGGATGTTGTTTTTTTTATTGTAGAGCTTATTCTTTTGCTGTTTCGTTGTATCTGCTGTTCTTATGTCCTGTGCTGGCTGATTTACAGTGCTTTATAAATAAAGTTGGACTGGAACTCGAAGCTCTGTTTGCTGCTGCAGTCACTGATGACATCACCTAAATGTTGAGCTGAGCGCCCGACCAGCCCGAGCTCCACAGGACGCTAGAGGTGTTAGAAACAAACGCTCAAACTAGCCCTTGTGAGACTGCAAAGCATGCTGGTTGGTTTGTTGGAACGGCCTGCTGAGCGGATGTGTAGCTCGCTGCTACCAGCACAAGGACAAAGTTGCTGATGTTGGTCACATGGACTTTATCAGAACAAATCACATGACACTTAATCTGAGCATGCTCATTAAAGAGGTTCCACGAGGCAGGGTTCCTCAGGGTTCCGTCTGCGGTCCTCTGCTCTTTCTGACGCAGCTTACATTTCCAGCCTCGGTGTAGTTAGTGTGAATGCTTGAAAAGCATTCACAGTATTGTTCTTCAAATCTTTATGGCGATTTTCGCCATTCAAACTTTAAAAAATTCTGCTATTTCTGCTAATGCGGGCTATGACTTTTGGTGCTCATAACTTCTATTCTTTTTGAGATATGGAATTTTTTTTTGCAATATTTTTTGCCCATTTCTGCCATATTATCAGTGGCCTCACTGATTTTCCTTGCCGGGTTGACCTGTTTTTTTTTTTTGCTCAGTGAGATGAGCATCCGTTCTCAGACTGGGAGGCCCGGGTTGAAATCCCGCTCATGGCAACATTTCTTTCAGTTAAACAGTTAAACTTTTTTAACTCTTTTCAGCAGAAATTCTGCTCATTCACCTCTTTTCAGCGCAATGTTCTGCTTCTTTCCATCTTTTCTGCAGAAATTCTTCTCATTCAACTCTTTTCAGCAAAATTTTCAGCTTTTTCACCTCTTATCAGCACAAATCTCAGCTGTTTTCAGAAAAAAACTCTTTTGAGCAGAAATTCGGCTGATTCATCTCTTTTCAACATAACGTTTGGCTTCTTTACCTCTTTTCAGCAGAAATTCTTCTGATTCACCCCTTTTCTGCAAAGTTTTTAGCCTTTTCACCTCTTATCAACACAATTCTCAGCCGCTTCTGCTCATTTCAGCAGAATTGTCAGTCTCTCAAACTCTTCTTTGTGAGAATGAGTTTGGCTCAGTGAGATGAGTAGCCGCCTTGAGACCAGAAGGGCCAGGTTCGAATCCTGCTCAGGGCAACGTTTTTTTCAAATTTAAACTTTTTCAGCTTTTTTCAGCAGACATCTTCAGCGTTAAGGCATCCACACAGCATTTTCACAGGAAATGCAAATTTTTCTAGTTCTAGTTGCTTCTGTACGTTAACTAGTCCCACAATTTTTGTGCTATTTTCACCGTTCAAACTTTAAACTATTCTGCTATTTCTGGAGATGGGTGCTATGACTTTTGGTAGTTATAGCTATTATACTTAAAATATTAAGCTTTTTGTGCAATTTTTTGTCCCATCAAAATGAATGGGAAATTTCCGCAATTCTGCTAAAACTTGCTCGTTTTTGAAACTTAACTACTTCCTCATACTTTCACGTAGAAACTCCATTCACACTTTAAAATGTTCACAAATTATTGGGCTATTCATGTATGATTCAGCTTTTTCATGTCTGTTACCGTTTTCATCTTATCCCTCTTTAAGTTTTGAGTTTCATCTTTGTGATTTTTCAGAAAATACATGCGTTATGGTTGCTATGCAGTTGGCTTTGAGTGGGCCACTTGTCCTTTTTCAATCTTCTCTTCATGTCCAAACAACTTGCTACTTGCTCAATTTTCCCTCAACCCCCACAAATTATACATCAAAACGTAGGTATTTTTGTTGGCTTTCAGAAAATGTCACTATCATTGTTGTGGGAGTTACAGAATTTTGGCAAATCTCCTCAGAGCAACACAAAGTTTCATGCTTTTTTTTCACCCGTTTCAGAGTTTATAATGGGTGTGTATGGGACGGAATGTTGGTGCTAGAGTGAGACAGCTCAACTGCTAGAGTGAGAGGAGCGAAAAAATTAATCTTGAAATCTTCTCTTTAAACTGCTGCTGTGTCCACAGCGTTTGCTCTACAGGTATGATTTTACCCTCAAAATGTAGCCATCGCTGTCCTCTTTCATCCAATGTGTTTATTATTCTAATAGGTGTTATGGTTGTGTCATAAATGTCACCAATGCACAGCCTCCTCCCTGCAACTCTTCCATAGACTAATGTTAAAATGGCTCAGAAGGTTCGTTTGAAAATCAGAAGTACAGGCTGTCTTTACACTGTCGTCACGCCCATATAATAAACTCCACAGGCATGAAAACTGAGAATTCAGTAGACTAGACATTGCTGGTGCTCACGGTGAAAGATTTTTGTCAATACGACGTGTACTTTTGATTTGGGAACGATTTGTTGCGGGCTGACTTTTCTGTTTATTTTAAGCAGCAGAAGTGAGGCGCATGTCTGTGTGCGTGTGTATGGAGCCATTGGGTGCAGTCACTATAGCAACCAGGCTCACACCTGCTTAAAGAGATCTCTCTCACTCTGCCGAGATTAATCTTAAACACTTCTCTTTCAACTGCTGCTGTGTCCACAGTGTTTGCTCTACAGCCATCATTTTACCCTCAACGTCACGTCGCGATCATTGTTCTCTTTCCAATAGCGTGTCTTTCAAAGCTCAGAGATGTAGAATTTTTATACTGTGTGGATCCAAGTGGAGGGATCACATGTTAGTCATTCTGTGATTTAACCCTTTAAAGCCGGTCGGAGCGGACACGCTCCATTTTGCGTAACTATTTTTAAATCCCAGTAGCACTGCAACCACGTAAGCTAGCGCAATAATTTTTTTTGCATATGAAACCAGAGGAGTTGTACTTACATCTTATGCCATCAGCTTGTTCTAGGTCACAGTTTCCTTCCACATATAGCTTTGCAAAAACTGCATAAAAAGCACTTGCAGCAACAAAAACATAATATTCCAGAAACACGCTTTGCCGATCCGATCAGCTGTTTGTAACACTTCCTACGTCCATCAGCGTGAACTATCACATGACCGCATGACCTGCCCGAAACCGGAAGTGACGTCATTTTGCGGAAATGTAGTTTTTTACCATCGTGGCCTTATGAGCCTATACTTGTGTTTTTAAAAGTTATGTTTGACTTATGACTTTCTGTGTCATTTCTGGGATGCTGAGGACTCATATTGCACTGCTGGAAATATTTTATTTTGATGCATATGCTGTTATTTTGCAAATTTGCACTATAATATATTTTTTCGTTTTTCCTGCAGTATATGAAAATTGGTGTATCTCAAAAATAAAACTATGAAGACACTTAAAATAAATTTCCTTTGGTGGGAAACTAGTTTGTGCAACTTTTTTGTATTTACAGTTTTGAGGGATAAGCCTCTTAAATTTCTCTAACTAGAAAATATGTTAAAAAAACAAAAACGATTTTCAAATTTTTTTGTAGTTTATTGCACTTTTTTGCAATTTATGTAATTACTATGCACTTAATGCAGACATATTATTAAAATTTGGGCTATAATGGTTGTATTGATGTATAGCAACTTGAAATGCTCCAAAAAATGGCTCCACAGCATGTAAAAATATACTATAAGCTCTGGCGGACTTGGTTCTATGGTAGGTCTTTAAAGGGTTAAAGAATATGAACTTTTAACATTCATTCAGATGTTTTCTGACTCTAAAATTTTCTTTTCCCATTACTTAAGTTTTTCTAATTTACATTTAAACATTTTCAGCTATTTTCCAACTTCTGCTGTGTGAACATCAGCTTTCAAAAGTTCTGAACTTTGGTTTTCAGGTGAAAATTTCTGTATTTTTCATCTCATTCAAAATTTTTAACTTGAAATTCAGCAATTAATTAATTTCAGTGCATATATTGAGATTTCAGCATTCACACTGCAGTTTCTTCAGAAAATGCACTTTCTAGTTTTACCTGTTTTTACCCTGCAGGGACCACAGCCGCTGATTAATTCCTAATCTGAGTCATTACATGTACTGATGGAGTTCCCCGAGCCTCCCTCCTCCGCATCCACAGCTGATGCAGTGCAGCTTCTTCTCTGATCCTCAGGCTCATCCTCATGGCCGTCACCAGGTAAGTCTTTGCTCATGCAGCAGCGAGGCCTCTGAGACCTCCCTCTAAATGTCTGTGTTGTCTGTGTGTTGACTCTCGTTTGGTGATGTCAGTGGTTAATGGACAGTTGCGCTCAGAGTTAACGAGGTGAGGAGGAGTTCAGGTGGGGACAGTTTATTAGTTACATGCAGGTTTAAACCACAGCCACCCCACAGTGAGGGTTAAAGTGTGGATTGTGTTACCTGTCTGGGTCTCACCTGTATGACGGGCAGGCGGGGATGGTCTGGCTGAAGTAGAGCGCCGCTGTTCTTGCCCTCCAGTGCCATTTTTTGGCAGGTAGTGTGAAGACGGAGCAGCCCGCGATGTTTTCCTTCAACAGGTCCATAAGCTGTTTGTGCGAGCCGCCATAAAACGCCTCCACCAGCAGGATGCGGGGAGGCGGGGTCTCCTGTGCGGGAGGCGGGGTCTCCTGTAAGGGCAGATGAGAGCTGTTACTCACAGATGGAGTCATATACTCTTCATACACTCTTCAGAGTCATGAAACACCTGAGCGTCAGTGAATCAGGTTCGGTCAGGTGCGACAGGTGCACGCTCAGCGTCTGTGTGCAGCCACGCCCACACGCTCCATATAAGGACACATGTGCACCGGGCTGTCACAGCAGGAAATCAGGAGGGTTTGAACTGTCAGAGGGGAAAGTGGAAAAGCTTAAACAGTGGAGCTGGAATAGGCTCTGCCCTAGGGCTGCACAATTTTGCATAAAATGAGAATCACGATTTTTTGGCTTAGAATTGAGATCACGATTCTCTCACGATTTTCTTTTCCAGTATAAATATTTATTGCACTTATTAACTGCACATCAACTTCGTAACAGTTGAGACTGAACATAAAAACAATAAATAAACATAAAAACAACAAATGTCTCACGTTTTGTTGTTGCCGCAAAATGTTGTACTGCTTGAAATTCCGTCTCCACCGTTGCTCGACGCTGCGTGTATAGAGCAGGTAGTGCAACAATAGAAAAATAGTTGCGGGACGGCACTGTGTAGCGTTTGTCTAGGGTGTTGATCATTTTCCTAAATCCCTCGTTTTGCACAGTGTTGATGGGAGCCATATCTTTGGTCAGGTGATAAGTGATAGCCTCCGTAATTTCTTTGAGTTCGACGGTATAGGGAAGCGCTGTATAAGGTTCCCGTTATTGATGTTTGGGTGGTTGACCGGGACGGATTTTCTCCTGTCACTTTCTCGTCATCCCTGACGTGCTCTCCGTTGTTTTTTCCCTGCTAATTTTAGCATCACACACTTCTGTATCACGTGGTATAAGGCTCCGCCCTTGTCATTTGTTGAGCAGGAAGAGTGAGCGCTTGTTTTCATGCAGATTACGTCCCGGATCAAAATGCGGTACAATCGTCGTCTTTTTTTTTTTTTTTTTTAAATCGTTGTCATTTGGAAATGAGATCGCACATAAGTATGAATCGAGATCGCGATTTTCTAACGATTAATCGTGCAGCCCTACTTAAAGATATACCTGTTTGCTAGGTGTATTAAGCAGCTGGACAGTTGTTAGAGTGTATTTCTGTTGTGACTGAAAGCTGCTTGTCAGCGTTTGTGTGTGATGATGCTCAGGTGTGTGACGTACACCGATCAATCTCTACTACACACACACACACACACACACACACACACACACACACACACACACACACACACACACACACACACAGTGTGTATCACTGTTTACAAACCATGAATGACTCATACCAACATGATCATTATGATCAATAACACTGATGTTTATTATCACTGTGATCATTACTGCCATGCGTGTTGTGACGCAGCACTGCAGTGTGAGGTCGGTGCGTCAGGCCCATTGATGGTCCATCGATCATATTGATCACAGCGATACAGGAGTGCGATGGCTTTGTGAGCGTGCATGCAGGCTGGTGGAGCTGATGGAGTTTTCCTGCTCATCACTTGGACGGAGCAGAAGTTTTGCACCAATCTGCTGACACGCAAGCTGAACCGATCACACGGGCTGCTGCGCCGGAGCAGATATGGAGGAGATGGCGGGGCGCTGCGGGGTGATTAGCTGCCGCTGCATTGTTGTTGCTGTCGTTGTGTTGTGTGCGCTCGCAGCTCATCCCTCAGCACAATGCGTGCTGATGGATCCATTATGGAGTTTACGCAGCAGCGGCTTCCGCTGAATCCCCTGCCCATGATTTCCAGTCCGCCTCCATTTAGCTGCCCACAAAGCACTCAGCGCGCCCGCACACGCTCAATCAGTCCATATCACCGGGCATGGCGCGGCAATCAGCGCCACCAATGAGCTGATTTAATGCAGACAAATCTGAGCATAATGTCGGCCGTTATTCTGAAAGCAACTTCCTGTCTAATACAGTCGGAGGACGCCGCGACCTTCAGAGCAGCCAGGCCCACACACACAGCAGGAACCCAGAAACCGAGAGCGCTCTACCCGAAGCGCCGCTTCCTGTCAAACATCTGTTCATTCAGAAATCAGACAACAATCAGCCTGATGTCATCAGTGTTTCCATGTTTACGTCACACGAGCTTAAACCTCTTTTCTGAACTTTCCACAGCTTCCTGTCATCGTCTCCGAGCTGCTGATCAGGAGCACCGACCTCTTCAGGCCCTGGGACCACATGTTTGACCACCCCCTCCCCACAAACCTTCAGATTCCTGATCATCATTAATAACAATGTTATTTACAAAAACAAAGACTTTACTTTTGTCTTGCTGTGCTGACCTCTCACACTGAGCTCTGGGCCCTCACTAGGCCCTGAGCCAGAGGTTGGAAACACCAGATTAGAGCAGGGCGATATGACCAAAAATATTTATCACGATATACATTTGAAAATTTGCGATAACGATATAACTGACACGAGACAAAATACTTTACAACTCCACAACTTTATTAGTGCAAAAAAAAAAAAAAAAAAAAATCACTGTATTTTCACTTAAACAAGCAGCTGTTTTATGTGAATTAAAGTTATATAAAAATGTAACAGTGCAAATTCCTTGCTGACAGTTTAACCAAAAGGCATTTCCAGTGGAAACTGGCCGACATATCCTCAGCATAACCATGTATAATATCCACAAAACTTAAAGGGGTTATACACACACAATACGGTAATATTATGTTGAAGCACAGTACGTATCACTCCGCGAGGCTCCGCCTACGATAGCCGTAATGCTCTGACAATCCATCACGCGGTGCGGCTTCGTAGCTTAGCAAAGTCGTACTGAAACATCTGACAGATTTTCGAGCGACGTGCACATAAAATCGTTTCGAGGTCAGTAAACACAACCAGAGTTCATACATAAGGCACACGGGATTATAAGGGGCTCTGTCGACTTTCAGAAAAATCAAAGGATTGATTTTAAGTGTGCCATCCTTTCCAAAAAACACCGTAATAACGACGGCCCGCTAGCATGCGCTACCAAAAATAGTGCTTTGTTGTGTGTCTGACAGACGAAAGCTAAACCAGCTCCACACCAGTGAAGCTGCAGCATTTTTACAAACCAGTTCTGCTTCATCTGTTTCATTCAACGATTTGCTTTCACCGCCATGCTTTTTCCGACGTGTGCGTATGAAAACAAAGGCACTGCGCATGCGCGTTTTACCCATATTCTATCGCGATATTTCATTTTCCTATCGTTGCCCAAAATTACACCGGTATTACCGTGAACGGTATGATATGGCCCAGCCCTACACCAGATTATTTAAGTTTGTTTTTGATCAAATGAATCTGCACAAACAGACAATAAAAAATGACTGAATCATGAATGAAGCGATGGTGTTGTTTCAATTGTTTTAAATAAAGTTTATTTCTACTTTTCAGTTATGTGTGCACGAACCTCGAAACTGTCAGCGACCCTCGTTTACTTTACTCGACCTCTCGTCACCTTTCACAGTAAAAGCAGGTTCAAAGAAATTGGACTGTTTTCATGTTTGTGTCTGATCACATTACCTGATTTTCAATCAGTAAATAAATGATTCCATCAGTGATGTGAAAATAAATGAATGTTCTTAGAGACATTTCAACCCCAAGGCTGACACACACACACACAGACTGCTATTAATGAAAACAGGAAGTAGAATCAGGTTTGTGGTGCAATGGTGAGATTTAATAAAGATCAGAGAGGAAATTCACATCCTCACACCGGGACCGGTCGATCAGACTGATTACCGATCAGTGCTCGATGAAGCCGGGTTTGAGGGGCACGTAGATGAGGCCAGAGCACCGGACGGCGAGGCAGGAAGCGTGTCAGTAGACGTGAGCTGGATGGTTCCACCGTGGAGCCAGCGGGGGATTCCAGCTCACACTCATCTCACCTAAACACCTTTCCTCCCACTGCGCCTGGAAGCTGCCGACTCACTTGAAACAAAGGGTTAATGCGAGCGGCGTTCCCCGTAGGGAATCCCCCCGCAGCCTGAGTCAGGCTGGAAACAGCATGCCGCAGAACCACGGTGTGGGCGGAGCCCCGACAGCCTCAGCATGCAGCGGCTGGACCGGTCAGGATCAGACAGGTCAGCCTCCACCCTGCCATGACGGACAGAGCTCCATCTACAACCACAGATGCCCATCGCCCAAAGCTTTCAGGAGCCCTGCTACGAGGTTTCAAGACGAGCACTGGCATCACGGCGAGGGGCGTGTCTGACTGCGAAACCGCACACTCACTGGCTAATCTGTGGAGCTTCTTCTCCAGCAGCTCCCTGATGAGTCGATAATCTCCACGACCATGAACACGGAGGCGAAGCATCACTTTTGCTCTAAACCTGCCCCTCCGCCTCCACCCTCAGCCAGCAGTCCAAACCCACAGAGGTGACCTGTGCTGAGCTCCAACCTCGCCACCTGCTGCACGCCTGAGCGTGCTCCTCCTCGGCCCTGCAGAGCAACTCGGATCGCGTCTGATAGCAAAGGTCACGACCCCTGGGGTCATATCGGACTGAGACATGAACCAATCACGTTTGTTTTTTTTTCCTCTCATTATTAAACCCTCAGCATGGACAGTACTGTGCCAAAGTCTTGAGCCACCCCTCGTGTCTTTATACTTTGCGTGTGCCATGCTGAGGCCTGTTGGAGGACAATAATGTGATGACAGTCCCAGTAGCACTGCACCCGCCCCCAGCTGCACTGTAAATGTCACTGTGGGGTTTTCCTGCTCAGCCCACAGTGACTCTGCACTAACTGATGTACAGAGGATCTCCACAGAGCCTGCCTCACTCTCACCAACACTAAACTAAAACTACAGAGAGGTGATGGTCGCGTTTAGCGACACTGTGGGCGTCTTTAAGTCTTTTCATAAATCTGCCTCTGACACATGCCCTCCTTACATTAATCATTAAAAACACCAAAACCAGCAGTGAAAACAATAAAAACCAGAGTGAAACATCAAACCCACTGTGGAAATTCACCGAAACTAATGAATGAGTGGAATGAATGTAACGGCTCACTCCAGTTCTCTGATCTGTCTCAGTGTTCCTGTTTAATGTTTGGATGTTTAGAATCAAATATTATTCTATGTGGTTATTTTGCAGTATTGTGAAATTCATCCGTAAACCATTCCCAGTCTGTCACTGCTTGTTTTGCCGTTCAACGTTTTTTATTCAACTCTGATGTATTTATGTTGCACTAAATCCCAACATCAGTTGCCTCACAGTGCTTTCTACTGTGAGGTACAGACCCCACAATAATGCTGTCAGGCCCCTGTGAGCAGGCACTTGACAACAGTGAGGAGTAAAAACTCGCTTTGATAGGAAGTTTACTGTGGAGCTGGGAAGTAAAAACCCACTGTGATCTGAGATGGGATGACCTGAACATGATGCTGGACACTGATGGGGTGGAAATAAGAACAGCTGGACCTCACAGGTGGAGGAGCTGTACCTGAGTAACGCCAGCAGGTACATGTTTCTTACTGAAAATGAAAACACACCTGAGACACCCCAGAGCCTTCACCTGTCACCTGTCACTAGTGCACCCATCAGCTGATTCATCCACAGACTGGTTTCTCAGAGCAAACACCTGCACAGGTATCCATCGCCTGTACCTCAGTGTGCGTCTGAGCGCAGGTACGGTGTTTGTTGGTGGTGGTGAGTGCAATGACCCAAACACTCTCCCACGTACCAAGTCAGGGCTCTGTCTACGTCCTGGAGTAGCACTATTTCTAGGCTTCTCCGTCCTGCAACGTGTTCAGCTCCGTTAGCATCGTTAGCTCTAAAAGCGTATCACCAGGACTCAGTTAGCTGATAGCGGCTAACAGCTAGCCGCTATCAGGTAGCTCTCCTTCCCCGGTGCAAAGTCCGCTCCTCCCCCACACTCCCCGCCACTGGCAGCCGGCAGGAGGACCGGAGCACCCGCCGGTCTGCTTCCACCGAGGACCCTCATACGAACGGCCAGTTCACCGACAGCGGGACACTCACCTCTGACAGCATCTCCCGGATCACAGCAGAATACGCACGGTCTGACGTCATCACGTCGGTTTAGCCGAGCAGCTCTTCCCGCCTTTTCTTCTGAGTGGAAAAAATAGTTAAATGTAAATTAAAGTCCATCCATTCGCTTCCGCTTATCCTTTTCAGGGTCACGGGGGTGCTGGAGCCTATCCCAGCTGTCAAGGGCCGAGAGGCGGGGTACACCCTGGACAGGTCGCCAGTCGTCAGTCTGTCGCAGGACTAAAATTTTAAAGTCAGAGGTTAAAAACTGCAGTTTAAAGAGTATTACACACTCAGAGACACCAGCCTGTGGTTTTAGTACGCAGTAAAGTATCAGCAGTACTGCTACTACCGCAGTAATACTGCATTAGCATAGTTAGCAGCAGGCGGGGATTTACAGTAATTTAATCCAAGTTTAATTATTATGTGAATAAACTTGAGCCATCGGGGTAACTTTGTGCTGAACATTTGGGGGGTCAAGATCTCTGTCTAAATAAATAAATAAATCTGGGTAAATTCCCAGATGATTAAACATGCAACTATTTTGCTGGGAATTCCTGAAATGAGTAAAGAAAATCAACAGCCTATTTATGCAAAATAATTCATAATTTTATTGGGGGGGTTATATTGGTTGGGTCTGATTATTGGGGGGGTCATAATCCCCCTAACCTCCCTGGAAACTACGCCCCTGCCTGAGACTCACCTGAACACACCAGCATGTGTGACCAGGTGCTATCTTACCTGGACAACAGCTTCTGTTCACACCCAAATTTTCACACAAGTTACAGAGGACACTCACGCCTGTTGTCCTGGGGACAGATGTGGCTACATTTTTGATAATCAGCAGCTTTAAGAAGCAGGCAGCAGGTCACCTGGTTAACCTTTGACCCTGATGGTGTGGCTGAAAAATGGAACGATGGCTCATTTGACCTCTGTGAGTGTCACGCCTACATGTTTGCATACAGTCTGTTTCTCTGTTTTATAAAACTGTTAAACTGCAGTCACATGATGCTGCATGTCCGTGGGTCACTTGATGTTCTCTGACCATCTTCATCACACATCTGCGTGTCTCATGAATACATGTACTTCATGCTTCAGTAAAGGAAACATTTGCACTGTGTTTACGCAGGTAAAACTCTGCAGCTCACACTCACCAGACACACCTGTTCTCACCTGCATGAGTCACTCTGCTTCACTAACAGTCATTAACCAGTGATCAAAGGGCAATGACGGGTCAGCTGACTGCTGTCTGGCTGTTTTGTTAAATTGCATAAATCTTTATTAATAAACCCTGTGAGACAGGTGTGACGTTGGGCTGGTTTCAGGTGGTTTGAAGGCTTTGCTGCGCTCTGACGAATGGTTCAGAGCAGAGATCACTGCACCAACACTGATTTAAAACCACGTCAAAGTCAAACTTTATCGTCCGTATGGCACGCTTACAGGACCCAGTATGGACGTACCCCGTCACACACCTGAAGCAGGACTAAAGTGAAAGCTGTGAAGCGCCGTGTGGACGTCCAGCATCATTCAGGTAAGAGGACTCATGACAGCATCCGTTAGCTCGCCCGGTGGAGGCGGGGATGGACGTGAGCCGCTCGGCAGGTGTGGAGGATGAAGGTGTGAATCACGGCGCGGAGAGTGTGAACGATCACATCTCCAGTTACTGACGACATGTTTGTTTGTCAGGTGTGCAGAGACAGCACTCACACCACAACCTTTATTCCAAAAAGGTCATAGTTTATTCAGGAAATCATTAATTACAAACGAGCCTAAAATAAAAGCCGCAAGTTCATTCTGAGCAGTTTAATCCGTGTCAGCTCTCCTCAGGCTGTGTGGGTCCTCGCTGGTCTCAGATCAGCTCCTCTCTGCACTGTGTGTGAACCACACCTGCTTGCATCTGCAGATAAAAGCCATAAATCACAGAGGCTGTAAGCGCACGTCCTGCTAATGTGGAGAAAACCGATGATTTCAGCCTGAACCAGACAGAGAAACGAGAGCTGCGCAGTCTTCCTCCACCACACGAATCACCTGGAAGTAAAATTTACAGAGTGTTTCTTTTCCTTTCTGGGCCATGCCGTCACAGGCTAAGCTCCCGGAACACGAGTTTGTCAGTTTAAATAAAGTTTATCCGTCAGTGCTGAGCTCATGTTCAGGACCAAGGTCCAGCCTGAAGCCAGCGTGCTGAGAGGTGTGTGTACTGCGGTCAGGTGTGTGTGTGTGAGAGGAGCGATGATGTGAGCGAGCAGCAATGTGACGGTAACACGAGGAAGCTAAAAACGGCGCTCGTCTTCGTCGCTGAGGCGTTAATGAATCAGACCCCGGTGCTACAAGAAGAATAACACAGCTTTATTAAAATTGATTTTGGCTACATTTATTCGAGCATGGAAATTAAAAATGAAAAATCATAAAACATTTCAGGAATTCCTTCATCGTCTTCACCAGTCTTTCATCACCTCTTTAGTGGGATGAATAAAGTGGATTTTTTAAAAATACAGTGTTTTCACCAGAAGCTTCGTATCCAAAGTTCCCCAAATTTAAAATTTCCAGTAGTTTGGAAAAAACAAAGAAAGCAACAAGAAAAGCTCCAGAGTTTTGCTCCGATCATTTTACTAAAATAGATGTTTGTGAGGAACTCTAATACTGTACACTACAGTATGAAATAAATAAAATTAGGAAATATAAAATGAGTCACATAAATAAAATGGCAAACTCTCAAATTAAAAACAAAAGTAATACTGACAGAAATACTGAGGTGAACAGAAACACAGAAAATTGCACAAACGTGTAAACTAAGAAACTGACGCCTTGCTACGCTAACACTGACGCATCGGACAGGTAAGCTCGTCACTTTAATACTGAAGCAGAGGACAGGTGGCGCTGTACAGGGATGGCACAGGTGAAAGGTTTGCATATAATAAGGCTTTCTCTGGAGAAAATTCAACACACTCAGAGGGCTCTGCCTTTCATTTTCATTTCCTCTGCGCTTTAAGACTCCACGTTTTATTTTGAAAATCACACAGGTTTAAATGTTCCTCCACGTAAAAAAACAAATCAGGAGGCCCAAAGTCATGTGGTTAGTTGGCAAAATAATAAAGTCGAATAAAAAATAAAAACATCACAGTAAAAGGAGATAAAATACGACAATAACACTGACAGGAAGTGGCCGAGTGTTCGAGGCTGTATACCCTCTTTTTTTCCTTTTTCTTTTATTTTGTAGTGATTCAGGGAGTGGAGTGCAATTTCCTGAAGTGAGGTTCGAACACAACAACACACCGAAAGTTAAGAACAACATAGCACCACACAGCTTTTAGGCCTTTATAATACTGTACATTAAAAACAGCTTCATTTCATTATAGTGATACTCATTACGACTTCTTCTTCTTCTTTTGTTTTTTGCATAATGTGGATTTTTAAACGGTCCCACAAGCTTCGGGGAGGGGGGGGGGACGCTCATGGGCTCAGGGAGGTTACCTGGGGCGTGGAGACGTTTTAAAAGTTAAACGTTAACACTGATAATAACAATAATAGATCCCAGTGTTATTCAGACTTCCTGTGGACCCGCCTCTCCGTTTGGGCTCATCAAACCAAACTTCACACAAAACACTCATGACCTTTGACTCATCAGGTTCAGGCTATGATTTTTTCTCTTCAGCTCTGTAGCCAGGCTGACAAACAGTCAGAGCTCTTTTGAGCCAACCATCCCTTTAACGTTAACTAGTAATGACTTCATGAACTTCTTCACAAATAAAATTTTTATCATTAGAGAAAAAATTACCAGTAATCATCCCACAGATGTAATATTATCTACAGCTACTCTTAGTACCATTGATGTTAAGTTAGACTCTTTTTCTCCAATTGATCTTTCTGAGTTAACTTCAATAATTACTTCCTCCAAACCATCAACGTGTCTTTTAGACCCCATTCCTACAAAACTGCTCAAAGAAGTCCTGCCATTAATTAATTCTTCGATCTTAAATATGATCAACCTATCTCTAATGATCGGCTATGTACCACAGGCCTTCAAGCTGGCTGTAGTTAAACCTTTACTCAAAAAGCATCTCTAGACCCAGCAGTCTTAGCTAATTATAGGCCAATCTCCAACCTTCCTTTATATCAAACATCCTTGAAAGAGTAGTTGTCAAACAGCTAACAGATCATCTGCAGAGGTTTATTTGAAGAGTTTCAGTCAGGTTTCAGAGCTCAGCACAGCACAGAAACAGCTTTAGTGAAGGTTACAAATGATCTTCTTATGGCCTCTGACAGTGGACTCATCTCTGTGCTTGTCCTGCTAGACCTCAGTGCAGCGTTCGATACTGTCGACCATAATATCCTATTAGAGCGATTAGAACATGCTGTAGGTATTACAGGTACTGCACTGCAGTGGTTTGTATCATATCTATCTAATAGACTCCAGTTTGTGCATGTAAATGGAGAGTCCTCTTCACACACTGAGGTTAATTATGGAGTTCCACAGGGTTCAGTGCTAGGACCAATTCTGTTTACATTATACATGCTTCCCTTAGGCAGCATCATTAGAAGACATAGCATACATTTACACTGCTATGCAGATGACACCCAGCTCTATCTGTCCATGAAGCCAGATGACACACACCAATGAGTTAAACTGCAGGAATGTCTTAAAGACATAAAGACCTGGATGGCCGCTAACTTTCTGCTTCTTAATTCAGATCAAACTGAGGTTATTGTACTCGGCCCTGAAAATCTTAGAAATATGGTATCTAACCAGATTCTTACTCTGGATGGCATTACCTTGGCCTCCAGTAACGCTGTGAGGAACCTTGGAGTCATTTTTGACCAGGACATGTCCTTCAACGCACATATTAAACAAATATGTAAGACTGCTTTCTTCCATTTGTGCAACATCTCTAAATTAGAAATATCCTGTCTCAGAGTGACGCTGAAAAACTAGTTCATGCATTTATTACTTCCAGGCTGGACGACTGTAATTCATTATTATCAGGATGTCCAAAAAACTCCCTGAAAAGCCTTCAGCTGATCCAAAATGCTGCAGCAAGAGTCCTGACAGGGACTAGAAAGAGAGCAGATTTCTCCTGTTTTGGCTTCCTGTTAAATCCAGAATTCAAAATCCTGCTCCTCACATACAAGGTCTTAAATAATCAGGCCCCATCTTATCTTAATGACCTTGTAGTACCATATCACCCTATTAGAGCACTTCGCTCTCGCTCTGCAGGCCTACTTGTTGTTCCTAGAGTATTTAAAAGTAGAATGGGAGGCAGAGCCTTCAGTTTTCAGGCCCCTCTTCTGTGGAACCAGCTTCCAGTTTGGATTCAGGAGACAGACACTATCTCTACTTTCAAGATTAGGCTTCAAACTTTCCTTTTTGCTAAAGCATATAGTTAGGGCTGGACCAGGTGACCCTGAATCCTCCCTTAGTTATGCTGCAATAGACGTAGGCTGCCGGGGATTCCCATGATGCATTGAGTTTTTCCTTTCCAGTCACCTTTCTCACTCACTATGTGTTAACAGACCTCTCTGCATTGAATCATATCTGTTATTAACCTCTGTCTCTCTTCCACAGCATGTCTTTTATCCTGTCTTCCTTCTCTCACCCCAACCAATCACAGCAGATGGCCCCGCCCCTCCCTGAGCCTGGTTCTGCTGGAGGTTTCTTCCTGTTAAAAGGGAGTTTTTCCTTCCCACTGTCGCCAAAGTGCTTGCTCATAGGGGGTCATATGATTGTTGGGTTTTTCTCTGTATCTATGAAGCGCCTTGAGGCGACTTATGTTGTGATTTGGCGCTATATAAATAAAATTGAATTGATTCCAAAGATTTACCCTCAAATGCTTAAAATCATACAAAATAATGTTGTTAGCATCATTATTTCATTCACATAAAACCTCCCACAGGTCTGAATGTGTGTTTAGGTATCATGGTGATGAAAACAAGCTAACCTAGCAAAATCGAGCAGGGATCATTAACGACCACGCGTATATGACGGTACGCCTCAAAGACCACACCTGGTGTTCAGAGAACTACAACTTGAACCTGCTCTTCATTCCACAGAGTCCCTAATTAGACCGAGACCATCGCTAACCCTAACACGTCATTCAGAGTTGCTACGGTTGCTGTTAGTGTCTTTAGTAAATGGTGTTCTGCTACAACAAAACTGGTTTCTCAGTAGGTCTCAAGGTAAACCTGTCTTCTCTTGGATTCACAAACACAATAATAAAAAAATACTTCTGTACTGTACAGGCTTGCTTGTCCGATTTAAGTAGAAGCTTTTTGGGCTCTATTTTCAGTGTTTTTACTTAAAGGTTGAAAACTAGTGCCTTGGGGTCTTGGGGTTTTGCCCCAAGATCTAAAAATCTATCAATCAAATCTAACATCAGCTCAGCAGAAACCTTAAGCTTCAGGGTTTGAGAGCTTCAGACTGAACTGCCGAGGTTCAAAATTCGGCCTTTCTGGCTGTGAAACTATCCCAGCACTTTAGCTACCGCCAGAACTTAAACTTTAAAATGTTAAAGAAACAGGACTCCATTAAGAAAAGGTGTCAACAAACACTTTGAAGGAGAAAATAATCAGACTGAACCTGATAAATCAGAGGCCACGAGTTTTGTTAATAATACTAAGTTAACTGCACATTACAGCCTTTTTAAAATCATTTATGTTTTCGGTCGGCTGAACGCGAACGAAGCTGAATCAGACCATAAACACATTTGTGACCCATCAGTCTCAGCAGGAAGTCTAAAGTAAACACTAATTTGGTGTGAGAAGATGACCGCCGTCCCCTCCGGCCCTCGTCTTCCTTTCAGCCCCTCATAAAGCAGCAGCTGCATCGAGCCAGCGTCCCAAAGCTTTTGTTGCTCCTCATCAGTCCTCCTGGTCTGACCTGCCGTCTGTTTTCCCTTCTCGTGAACTCTCGTCCATCGGCAGCGGCGAGCCTTTACCCTCAACGTCCCCCATCAAGTCCATCTGGCTCCTGCTGTCGCCCTCCTGCTCCTCCTCTCCTTTTCTGAAACTTCCCTCCTGCCGCTCTGTCACCTCCTCAGACATCTTGCCGTCCATTTCCCTCTCCTCCTGTCCTACTCCTCCCTCACCGCTGACCCTCAGCATCGCACTGCCGCCATCCTCCTGCTGGTCCTCTGGGTCCGAGTATCCAAGGGGCCCCAGCCCCTGGAGGTAGCCCCTCATCAGCAGCTCGGTGGGCTCCAGCCCTGCAACTGCAACGCCTCCTCCGCCTCCCTTGTCCCTGGCCTCCCTCTCGGCCGCCTCACGCTCCTCGGCCTCCCTCTTGCAGTATGAGTAGCGGTGGTTCATGTGCTGCGAGTACGAACCCGAATGCGAAAAGCGCTTGCCGCACTTGTCGCACTGGTAGGGCTTCTCTCCAGAGTGCAGGCGTGAGTGCTCGATCAGGTGGTGCTTGTGTTTGAAGGCCTTCTTACAGATCTGACACTGATGCGGACGTTTACCTGCAGAAACACAATGGAGGGTGGGACACGGTCAGGACGGACACAGCTGGACACGGAGACACACAGCAGAGTGAATCAGCACATGACAGACAGCTGCAAACCCAACGAAGGAACAAGAAACTCTGAACAGCTACAGACACAGAGGACGTACAAACACTACAAAGAACCAGGAAACATTTGTGTTTCCAAGGTTTTCCAACTGCATGAAGACCTGGAAACTGTCTGGACTCTGTGGATGGTGTTTATTAATTAATCAGGTAAGAAGATTTTAGACTTTATTTTGAAGTCTGGCCTAAACTCAGGCGCAGCTCCACCTTTATGGAACCAGATGTTAATTATCTTTGGGCCACATCTGGTCCACAGCACAACAGCTGTAACTGGGCATGAAGTGCAGTAACTAATCCAGACTAGGCTGAATGAAATGTGGGCGTGTTAAAAATGAATTTAAAAAATGAAAAATGGAAGTGATGTTGTCCATTTATCAACCTGTCTGCTGATTATTTCCACGGTTTATCACTTCAGCTCTGATCTACATGGAAAACTCTCACGTGTTTTTTCATAAAGAGACATAAATCTACAGCTGGACCAGAAAAAAATCTCTTAACTCAAAGACACAGCTGAAACAATCACCAATCAGAAGACTGAACTACAGATCTTTGAAACCTGTGCGGTGATTGGCTGACGGTAAAAAACAAAAACAACAAAACACCAAAAACATGACAGGTTTGAACTAAAATCTTCAACTCATCCTTTTAACATTTCATCACACCCTCGGTGTCTGTCTGTTGCCATAACAACAATGAGGCATGCTTGAGACACCACGAGGTAACGCGAACCTTCAGCGGCCTGCGGTCAGCTGCGATGACATCACAGCTCTGGATTTAAATTTAAGGAGGGGCAGGAACCCTAACAGCTGTAACAGCTCCCAACACACACACACACACACACACACACACACACACACACACACACACAGAGCTGGTTTACTACGACTGTACAGGCGGAAATTTCTTATGTCTGAACAGGATGCTTCAGCTGCTGCCAACTGGCAGGCTGAATGCTGCCCAATCACACGTCCCACGCACACATGCACCAAAAACATGACTTTACCCCGACACACACACACACACACACACACACACACACACACACACACACACACAGGCAGATCATAGCCACAAATAGACACGGAGCGCCTGTAACATCCACCATAGCTGGCATTCTGACACACACACACACGCACACACACACACGCACACACACACACTGCGGCAGAAATAACTGAGACGGTAGATTCCTGCTTCGAGTGTTGGAGGTGGGAGGGAAACATGAGGGTGATGCAACTGAGTGAAAGACATGAAGGTAGAGCAGGTCTGAGTCTGTGAGGACGGCACACAGGTAAGATCAACCAAACTCCAATATTAGCACAAACACGCAGGTTTGACTTCCTGTATCAATGGGAACAACAAAGACGTGTTCTCATGTTCAGCTTTTGTTCTATCACATGTCAGAGGAATGCAAACAACACATGATTATCATTCCGTGAGCCTCCAACTCCCAAATCATAAACCCCACTTTACTATAACACCAGGACAAGCACCGAATTTGACGACAGGAAGCATCAGTCTGACGTCCGTCAATGAAAAATTACTATTTAATATTAAATAATAAAATCATGAGAACGACGAGAAAACAAAAAACACAAGTAAAATCAAGATGAAAGTGAGTGTTCAAGAACAGAAAACTAGTCATTACCATGTGTTACTACCTTTGATAACGAGCAGCTGAAAGGAGGCTCCATGAAATGCTGTAAATATGCTGCATGTTAATGGGTCATTAAGTGGAAGTGATGTGGGTTAATGTGTGAGGCAGGACATGAACCAAACTTCATTTAAAAAGCACTGATTTTATCTCCAGAGCAGTGAGAAAATGACAAACTGAGCTGACGCCGTGCAGCCAGAGTCGTCTGAGGGCATGGCTCTGCTTAACGCCACAGATTACCTTTATCCGTGATGCAGCGAAAGGCGTGAAGATGAGACACCAAACTAGTGAAACACTGACTTTATTCAGGACATGCTGGGGGGTCGTTTAGGATTTTGATTTGGATCAGAAGAGTCCTGCAGAGAAATCTCATGAAAGCATTAAACCCCATAATGCTGCAGTCTTACTGAAGCCTCCACATTCATCACATTTCAGCCTCTCGGCTCCTGCGGGGCGACTCGGTAAACTGGGATGCTTTAATAAGAACAGTGTTTGCTGCTTCACCTTTCCTGCTGTGGTGTTATCATAAGTTGTTTGTTTCCAGTTTAAAAATGGAAAAAAATGGACCATCTCTCGGCTGTAATTAATATTTCCTTTTGATCTTCACACAGTCATGCAAACATGCACTCCTCCTCCTCTCTCAGTGTGAATGAGGTGCTGCTGATATTTGGGGCGCTGAATGTTTTTGTACTGCTCTCTGTATTAAAGGCTGCCTACCCCCCCGCTGAAAAGAAAGGCGCATGTTAAAGGCCACGGCCTGCAGAGAACAAAAGAGAGAAGCAGAGCTATGAGTGGGGAGCTACGTGAGGAAACAGAAGAGTGAGGACAGAGGAAATAAGGAGGCATTGGGTGGGTAAAAAGAAGTGTCCAAGTGTTATATATACCTGTGTGCTCATATTTGTGTCTTAGGAGGGAACTGGTCTTCTGGAATGTTTTGTCGCACAAGTCACACGCGTACATACCACTTTCAGTCTTCTTAATCTTCTTCCTGGAGAGCAGCGAATCGCTGTCTGTCAGGTCGTCCAGGCCTGACAGATAGTCCGCCGTGCCGTCCAGCAGCTCCCCCTGAGACAGAGACAGAGCTTCAGTACCCCGATAATCCCACACCTGTCGGCCTCGCGCCACGAGACTCCCCCCCACCGCCTCTATGATCCCAAGTCTGGACAGGGCTTAAAGGCCCAACCCGGTAAGTCCCCCTCACCCAGGAGATTCTGAGAAAGAGGGGTGTGTTTACAGATAACAGCTGACAGCAGGTGAGCTGAGGTCAGAGGTTTACCACGAGACCGGAACAAAGCGCTGACCATCATTTTTAGTTTCAATTTCAGGAACTTTCCCAAAAAGTCCACGCAGCTGCTTTCATACAAATCATCCAAGAGTCAGCGGTGACCGGTGCTTCAAGGGGCGGGACTTATGAGCTGTTTACCTTTGGTGCTGCTGACAAACGGTATTTATGATGGCACAGTGAAAAACTCTCAGCATTTCACTAAATCCAGATTTGATCTGTGATTTGTTTTCAGGAGATGAACTTCCCTTCTTTACAGGAAGTGAAGTTTTCCTTTAAAGGGCAAAAAATTCTGAATCTGGAGGTGTTCGAGTCTTTTGTGGAACCAGCCTCTTTTTCTCTGGCATTACTTCCACACTTTGCATTTTTAAAAATACTCAGACATGAAACCTGGAAAACTCTGACTACTTTCAGTCGGAGCAAACACATCCCGCCCCATAATGAGACCAGTTAAATGTAGACGCCACAGTGGAAATGCTGGAGCTCAGCTCATAGGTCCCGTGGCAGGGAGACCCTTTAAAATTCTCCACGCTCAACACTGGCAGGGTCAACAATACTTTTAACACATCACTATACAGACAGCTGTAAGCCCCAAGCCCAACAAACAATCCCTTTATCCAACTTCTGTGCTGTGGAGCAAACACGTCATCATGATCAAAGCTAACGGAGCTGACGGCGGGTTTGGACTGCCAGCCGCCATGTTGTGTGATGGAGATGAAAAGCCCTGAAAACTAGCAGCCACCTGTTGTCTTTGCTGTTATCTGTCCAACCATGAGCCATGCACGGCCAGTTTGGAGGTTTTCAGTGCAACACACTCCAGTCTGAGCAGGTCAGGGTTACCAAAACCTGGGAATACTGACCCTCCGTGGCTCCTGGCTGGCTCTGTTTAGAAGAAAGAACAAACAAAACAAAACGCATTGCCCTTACTTTACATGATTTTTACCTGGAAGCCTGGTTTCCGCTGGTACTTTCTCCTCTGCTGCATTTCAGCGAATGTGGTTGCCCCAGTGGCGTAGGTGTAGGCCATGTGAGGCAGGAAGCTCATGGGGTCAAGACCCGGGTAGGGCCTGAGGCCTGGGATGGTCGCTTGGGCAGGAGTCATGAAGGTGTGTGGGGGAAATGCTCCGTGAGGTGGAAGGGAGGTGTAGACAGGTCCGCCAGCAAAGGCATTAATCCCAAAGATGGGACTGGTGCTTTTCTCCAGTTGGTGAATAGCATTCCCTCCACCATCAGATCCCAGCACCTCCTTCTTAATGTTGACCAAATCAAAGGGCCCAGACACCTGCTCTCGCCCCAAAGCCTCCCCGTCGTGCTCTCTGATTAAACCATTGGGTCTGGGCCGCTTCTCTCCGGCGGAGGTGCGCTTCTGCGCCATGTGTTTGGGTAGCGACAGATCCAGCGGTGTGTCCCCGCGGGCTTCCTCCGAGTTCAGGCTGTTCGGAGTGTAAGAGCTACTCTGAGAGTGTTTGGAGGAAGTCGAGGAAAGGTTAAGGGGTGATGGAGTGTTGCTTCTCAAGTGGTCCAATGATTCTAGTGGTTTTTGCCCTGCTGTTTGCCGGCTGGTTGTAAACTGGTGGGAGGACTCGCAAAAGCCATTAGTGAAGCCTCGGTGTAAATCTGTAGCTGGAAGTGACATTGGAGACCGGTTCAATCTGTGGTTAACTTCTGGTCCACTGCAGTCAGGAGGTGGTGACCTTTTACCGTGGTGGTTTTGGCTCTTCCACTGGGCAAACCACTCCTTGACAAACTCTTGAGGGAGGCCAACAGCAACTGAGATTTTGAGCAGTTCCTCTGAGTTGGGCTCAGTGTTCATGGCGAAATAAGCTTTGAGCAATGACACGTGATCCTTGAAGTGGCTGACGGGGCTGGTGGCTCGGTCGTTGCTGGAGACCTCGGAGGACATCCCTCCCTGGTGGCCAGTGGGACAGCCGTCTGCCGGTTGCAGGACAGCTTTTATTTCCTCGTTCATTTTGCACAGGTAGCGCTCGTGTTGGTGCAGGGGGATTGGCCCGGGGAAGGTCTCCTTGCAGTATTGGCAGGAGAATGGCAGGAACTGGTTCTGGTTTTCATGTTTCTTTTCCTCACTGCTGAGATCCACAGAATGGCTTGGTTTCTCCTTCTTAACATCCTCTTGCCTCTTAGACTCGTCGATCAGACTCTTGGCCTCATTGACCTTCTCCAGTGTGTAATCTATGATGCTCTTGGTGGGACTGCCGTCGCCCGTCACCAGGAAGCCACCCTGAGTTGCCTTGGTCTCCTCCATCTGGGCACCTAACTCCTTCATGTAGGACCTGAGCTTGTCTTCAGGGCTTCCATCCATTTTTTGCCTGTACACCGTGTTGTCCACAATCTGGAGCACCTTCTGCACCTCGCTCAGGTTGTTGCCAAGGGATCTCACGTAGCCCAGCATTTGGAGGTCCAGCCCAATGCCTCCCAGATGTTGAAGGGGACTCTGGGAGGAGTTGTGAAAACCCAAGGGGCTCCCCCCCCGCCCGTTCAGGTAGACCCCGGGTCCCCCAAACGCATGCTGTGAGGCCATCAATAGCCGGTAGTCGTTGAAGTCCATCGGCTCAGGTTTTATGTCCAGCTGACGTGGCTGGTCTTGCTGCCCCAGTGGGCGCCCGTTTTCAAGTTTGTGGCGAAGCTGGGCCAGGGCGGGGCTTCCAGGTGATGAGGTTGTAGAGCTGGGGGAGGAGCCGAGTTTGCCACCATTTCCATTGCGTACTCTTCCATTGAGGGCAATCAGGCCAATGCACTTTTTGCTGCTGATGTGGGAACTGTAGGAGCCGGAGTGGGAGAAGCGCTTCTTACAGTTGGAGCATTCATATGGCTTCTCACCTGAAACACAGCCCAACGTCTGGATTACTTCTCAGCCCACAAACGTGCTCTATAGTTTAACGTCAGGTATTTACTTAAAACATCATCATTCGTCCACAGTTAGTCACCAGTGTGATCTTTACACCTTTGATCCAGAATTGGAGGTGGTGCTTTTCCTCCTTCAACACCAGCAAAGTGTATGTTATCCATTCACCATCTCAGCTGCTGACGTCCAGGATTAACTATGAACTGACCCTCTGGCACATCTTTTAGCTAACGTGTCCCCCACTGTTATTCAGAGCTCATAATATCGGTTCATTCGCTGATTAAAACAATTCAACGATAACCAGCAACTGTCTGAATAGTTGTTTGTTTGCTGACTAACAAAAATTGAAATGAACAAACAGATCAGCAGCGAGATTTTGGAGGCGGTCCAGATGTTCTATTTTAGAAAGGTTTTCTTTTTAAAAACTTCATTTTAATGAGGTGCTTTATGAGTATACTTCACATTACTATGTATGATACAGTAACTGACACTTTGGGTTTTGGTTTTAATAATCAAATCAACGGAAAAATCAGTGGATGAATCTTCAATAAAAATAGAAACCATCATGATGAAAATGTTCCTTTTTTGGAGCTGAACTGCTTCGTGATCAGATATGAAGATGGGAAGTGAAACTGTTGACTGTCAGATGTATTAATACTGTGGCTAAAGCAGAAGCCAGACAGTCAGATGTGGAAACACAATCAGCGTTTTATCAGAGTCGATGTAAACGCGAGGAGGACCGGATCAGACCCGTGTCTGCGGAAAGTTTCAGCTCTGATCCGGCCCTTAGAAATCCACTCACCGCTGTGAATACGAAGATGCTCCTTCAGGTGGTGCTTGTACTTGAAGGCTTTTCCACACTCGCTGCATTTGAACTTGCGGTTTCCAGTTCCTTCAGCAAGCAGTGGTGGCTGCAGATAGAGAAAAACAGATTTGAAGTGATGGAGGAGGAGTGGGAGTCGCTGCAGAGAGGGAGCACGAGCTAACGGGGAATTTAATAGTATTTAGTGAAGCAGATCTGATAGGCATTCTGAGAAACGGCGTGGGTGGCGCTGTGCAGAGGTAACACTTTCTGGTGGAGGTGCATTCCCAACATTTGAAATGCAAATACAGAGATAAACAAACACAAACAGTCGGGGAGCGTCCTCCCCCCTCTGCTGAGTGGGAGCTCAAATCCTTTCGTCTCACATGCAGATGATCGGTGAAGGAAACACAAACCTGAAGACTTGTTTCTGTCGTCTACAGCAGAGAAAACAGCTTCAAGTAAACGCTCTACTCTCTGCTCTGATCTGCACTCATTCACCATGAGTTCAACCCCAGAGGAGACTCCACAAATGCAGGAAAGCAGATCTCCTGGGATCCAGCAGGGAACCTCTGCCAGGACCTCGTTATTCCAACATGAACCAGCTTGTCCCAGTCCCTCACACGCAAACACAAATGTTTTTGTTTAAACTGAAATTACCGCTGAAAGAAATTACATGCTTTGAATCACCAACAAAACTTCTTAACCACCGTCGTTAATGATCATGTCTTTGTCTGCAAATCTTACCAGTTTGGACTCAAATCAAACACAACCTGCACGAGGTCCATCCTAACCAAACACTGCTGCTCCCAGCATCCACCCACCCATCCATTAGTCCGTTCACCATCCACCCTCCCACCCATCCACCTGTCCACCCATCCATGCAGGAACTGAGGACTGGTTAAACTGGATAAAAGTGGGCTTGGGCAGTTTGTGCTGACTGAGCACTGTCACGCGTTCCTTATCACACTGTCATGCAGTGAAGATTAACTGTATATATATATATATATATATATATATATATAACTGCATTAGTGTGGCCACTGGTTGAAGCAGCCACATCACGGCAAGAAGCAAACAGCTGTGAGTGTTTGTGCTGCATACTCAGGAGCAGTCCCGGGTGTGCGAGCACAGCCTGAACAGCTGTGAGGCCGTGCCATACAGATGTTTTACCGCAGCACTCAGCAGCACAGTAGAAAGCCTGTGAACAATGATTACTGAGTGAGTAAACCGTGAAGACTGAACAGACAGATCTGCTTCCTCCTCACCGACGCACACATGCCTGTTCTCTCTTTAACAGTTTAACTCAGGAAGTACACAAATAAACGGCCACTTAGAGGATTATGAGTCTTCAATCCAGCAGGGAGAAGACCATCTGGTGCTGGTTAAGGCTGGTGGAGGGGGGGTCAGGTATGAAAGCTATTTGTGCTTCTGTGAGGAGACCCGAGGTCTGAACTCAGGAAATCTCATTACGATCACAGCATAATTGGAAAATTGAATGACTCAGTGCTTAGTTACCGACTCTAATGTGAGTTTTTGATCATGAGGGCCAGCAAACAGGCGTGTGCAGGAAACATTTAACACCAGCTTATGATTAGATTACTGTGTGACACCCTGCCTGCCACCGAGGCTGCCCGAGCATCAGAGGAAGGCCGTGAATCTAATCGGTTCCAGCAGCAGCAGCTGATGTGGAGTCTGATGGCCGGAGGAAGTCAACGCACTCACACCTCCCACGCACGACACATTACAGCTGCTGAGAAAAACACCCAGAACGGAGGTGGTCAATAATGGAGCGACTGGGCAGACTGGAAGAACTGGGAGGAACTTCATTCATGTGTTAGACAGCAGGAAGCCACGTGGATCTCTCACCCTTCTAAACAAACAGAATGAGGCGGCGTTCCTCAGGGCTCCGTCTGCGGTCCTCTGCTCCTTTTGACGCAGCTTAAATTTCCAGCCTTGGTGTATTTTTATCTGTTTTTACCCTGCAGGGACCACAGCCGCTGATTAATTACGAATCTGAGTCATCGCATGTACTGATGGAGTTCCCCGAGCCTCCCTCCTCCGCTGCTCAGCATCCACAGCTGATGCAGTGCAGTGTCAGCACCTGACGGCAGCTTCTTCTCTGATCACTGCAGTTTTCTGTCTGTTAGTGAAGCCAGCGTGGAGTCAGTCCTAACGTTTGAAGACTGTGTCTTTATGGATTTCATACTGGAACTCCTGTGACAGACTTTTAAATAAAGGTTTAAATGGATGTAATAGGTGTGCGTTACCTGGTCTCTGGCAGGCTTGTGTGTGGTCATGTGACGGTCCAGTTGAGCACGGTGGCCGAAAGTTTCAGCGCACAGCGGGCAGGGGAAGCTCTCCTCGTTCTTCTCGTGACGGTACTTGATGTGTTCCTTCAGAGACGTCAGGCGCTTGTAGCCGCGGTCGCAGTACGGACACGTGAGCAGCTGGGCGAAGTCATCCTGCGTGTCGGGTCCAAGGTCTGTAGGTCAGAAGTCAGGAAAGAGACAATGTCCTTAACCCTTTATTTAGACAGAAAAGTCACATCAACTTTGAGATGATTTTACAGTCAAAATGATGAGTCTGGGATTGAAGGTCACAGAAACACACATCATACTAAAGGTCGCGGTCGGAGTGGCACCAGTGAAATCTGAATCTTCTATAATCTCGTTAACAAGCCAGCTTGTTGACTTCTCTCTACAAAGCTTCAGAGTCACATGTTTGAGCTGCCAGCTTTTTGACTAATAATCTCTTTAAAAATGATTAATCGATTTGTAATGCTCAGTTTGTCTTCTCAGTCTCTCACCGTGCTCGCTCTCATCCTGCCCCGTGGCCTCAGGCGTGCCCAGGCGCGCCACCTCGTCTGGGGCTTCTGGATAAATGATGGCAGTGTCGCTGCGCTGCAGGTACTCAGCGATGCACGCAGAGTGACTGTCGCCGTCCTCCAGTTTACGCTTCAGGAAGTACTCGTCCAGCTCAGGGATGCCCTCTAGTCGCTTCCCTGGATGCAGGGACAAAGCTCGTCCGGTCAGAGGACCAATCATCACACTGCAACCTCAGAGGACCCGGCATTGAGCCCTGAGGGACTCCTAAACTAACATTGCTGGCTCCTCTGACCGCCCATTGACCATTATGACCAGGGATGTCGTTTACTTCCTCTAAAGTTACGACAACAGCGAAGGAACCAACTGAAGTCAGCCTGCTGTAGGCCACGCCCACACCAATAAGCAATCCCACAGTTTGTATTAATTACTCGGGAAATTATGTGAAAGACAAAAATTCAGCAGGACATTTTACATTACGCTTTTAATTACGATCGCTAATTATCATTAGTCGTTATCATTAATTAGCTTTAATTACTCAAATAAATAAAGATGAAGAAAGACAAAAAATATTATCCCAAAGAGCCGTACAGTAAAGTTAAGTAAAAAATGTATAAAAAACAAAGGAGCAAAGTATGGAGACAGAGCTAAAAATAAAATGAGACAAATATAAATAAAACCTCTTCTGACGGCGATGACGCTGATGGGTGACGATTGATTGTGTGTGATCTCACCTGCACTGTTTTCCACAGCGTGAGGAGACGCCTCCGGGCCCACGGCTTCGTACTCGTCCGTCCCCCCGTCTGTCCAAACACAACAAAGGAGCACATCATTTACCCTGCTCTTCCTCTGATGGAGGCTGGTCCCTTCCTCTTGTATCCTCCCGAGTCATGGGTATCATTTAGCTATTCAACCCCCCCGACACTAATAACAGCAACTACAAACAACTATAAAAATATTCATGACAAAAACAGTAAGAAAATGAGAAGCAGAAACCGAACATGAGACCAGATTTAAAATCAAACAGAAAAACTACAAAACACTTAAACATGGCCCAAAACACGCTGACCTCTGACCTCACCAACTCACAGGTGACCACGTGACTCACCGATGCGTCTCCAGGCATGGGGGTCCTGGAACCCATCTCCGCTCTCGGCGCTCTCCTGGTCACGGTGGGACAGCAGGGCGTGGCCGACCCGGGGCGACGCCTCCAGAGCGGGCACGCCTGCCGGACTGCCCTCCTCCTCATCCACTCCTGCGCCACCTCCTCCGAAACTGTCCTCGTCATCGGTGTCTGAGGTAGTTTCCGCAACGTTCTCATAGTTTAGCACTGAAACGCAAAAGAAGAGGGGGTGACCTCTGACCTTAGTGTGTTTGTAAACACGACGTATGTTCTTTAACAAGTGTTAAACAGGAAGTGAGATTTGGATGTTCGTGATTGGTCTGCAGTTGTTCTGCGCTCTGATGTGAGCGGCCACACTACGCTGACATCATGGGAACGGGTTAATCTGGCTCTGATGGCGTTTCCTGCGGCAGGCGGCGGCGGGTTCCCACAGAGCGCAGATCCTCCTCCAGCTACACGCAGATTAGCCCGTTCATAATATGATCTTTGTCTGCAGCCTCCTGGACAACTGCACGACAGGTGCAGATGAAAAAGCACGACGGAGAAATCTGCTGACCCGGGCTGAATACCAAGGACGGGAGGGGGGGTTAACCCTCTGTGATCAAACAGGCTCGCTGTGTGGTCCCAGGACACGTTAGACATCAGACACAGGCCCCGCCCACACATTCTTTCACTCCAAAGGCAGAAAACACAATAGCAGAGTGTGTGTGTGTGTGTGTGTGTGTGTGTGTGTGTGTGTGAGAGAGAGAGAGATTGGGTGCACACAATCAATCGATCACTAACCAGGATCATCTAATCAATAGGACAGGGGTGTCCCCAGGACTCTTAACTGGGGGACCCGTAGTGTGGGGGACGCGGGGGGGGGGGGTGGGATTCAACAAAGCCTGTGTAAGCTGGCTCAGCTGTTAGTGTCTGAGGGGGAGGGGCGGGGCAACAAACCGTGACTGCAGGGTCAGAATATAAACACCAGCGTGTGAAGGAATCCCCCAATCACAGCCCGGCCTGCTATCAGTCTGTGGACAGTCCACCGGATATGCTCACGTCTATCTTTAGACCCTCATTCAGTACATCAGCAGTACCAGCCAGGTATGTGCACACCTGGACACGAATAACACTTGTATGGATGAGGAGCCATCACATCCATATCCATGAATACATATCTAAACACAGGAGAGCCAAAAGTATCTGGATAGTCACACTCTATATTAGGCCCAGTGTGTCCATATACTTTTAGTTTTTACCTGATTTCCATTCTAAACTTTCATCTGCAGTGTTAAACATGCGTGTGTGTGTGTTTGTGTGCTGTGTGTGTGTGTGTGTGTGTGTGTGTGTGTGTGTGTGTGTTTTATACCTCCTCAATAATAGCTTATAATCATCAGTGATGCAGAATGGGCAGGGCCAGAGTCTACCTGTTCTCAGCTCTGAACCACATATGTGACAGGCTAAAGCTCCGCCCACATATGTGGCTGATGGTCTGGTTACCTGCAGATAAGCACCAGTGCCTTTTATCACTCATGTTAAACTTTAAAAACCAAAGAGTTCGTTTTCTTTGAGCACTGATGGTAAACACACACACTTCCTCCACTTCCTGTGGACACCGTCACAGAGCAAGGAAATAAACACTTTATGCTTAGAATTCCACCTTAAACTTCAAAGATAACATTCCACCTTAAATCCTCCCCACCATGATTCCACCGTAAAGCAGAGAATGCCGCAGCAGGCTGAGGGTCCCGTGCCCTGATTGGTCGGTGGGCAGCAGGCACTGACCTCCCAAACAAAGGCCATTCACGCTGCTGTTTGCCTGCCAGGTCACATGACGGAGGCAGAGTGGCAGATGTCACCGGGGGCAACTCAGACAGCGCGTCCACCCCCCCACCCCCACCAGGTTTCAGAGGGTCTTTGAGTCCATTCAGGGACAAAACAGACGACACATCACAGAGCGCCGCTCCTCCTCATACAAAGACACATTAGCCCCGCCTTCTTCCTCCTCCCCGGGTTTCATCTTCCTCCTGCTCCAACATTTCTGTCAGACTGGGGGAAGGACAGATCGAACACTGGCTCAAGTGTCCGTCCGTCGACTCACACACGATACACGACGATGTCAGAACATCACACTTACATCATTCATTAGGACATCAGTCTGCTGACCCAACAGACAGGCACACACACACAGCAAAACAAAAAAACAGAGAAGAAGAAATGTCAACAGAAACACGACGGAGTCAAACTGCCTGCACGGAGCGCTCACCTGGCAGGTTCTACTTCCTGTTTACGTGTCTCAGATCAGCTGTTGATCACATGATCAGACTGATTGACCACTGATCACTTCCTGCAGCAGTGTCACAGCTTCATGGAAATCTCCACCTGTCATCTCTGGCAGCCAATCACAGCTCTATATCTGCTGTCGTCAAATGAGCTTGCAAAGAGAAGCGTCTGGACTTCTTTAAGTTGTAGCTCCTTTGACTACAATGACCCGGATGACTGAGAACCTTCACAGACATATATCTGCTGTCAATCATCTGTTGTGATGAGTGGGCGTGGCTCCACAGTGCCTCCACAGCAGCTCTCGGGCTGAAATGGGACCTCCAGATGTTTGCTTCATTCCTGCAGGCTTGATCATTCTGACACGCTCCGCCGCTCTCATAACATCCAGCCATCGATGAGGTCACAGAGGGGGTCCCCATGCAGGTGCTGCGTCCGGTTCCTGCCGTTCGCTGTGAGGTAATGAAAGCAGCTCTGCCTCCTCTCTCACTCTCTCTCACTCTCTCACTTGCTCGCTCAGAGCAGATCACCTGAGTAACGGGGGAGGGGGGAGCCACACGTCGCTGAGGAAATGAGGTCGCTGCCTAGCGGCTAAGAGCTGAAGTGAATCATCATAGGGAGAGCACATAGGTGAATATGGGCAGAAGTAAGTGGACACCTGATGTTACACTCACATATGGTTTAAATGGACAAAGCCTCACAGCAATAGTTTCAGCTAATAATTACACTGCAGAGCCTAAAGTTTGTGGACAGCTCAGGACTCACATATATAATGTTTAAATGGATATGGCCTTAAGATCTGTCCACATAGTTTTGATATTTGAGTGAGTGTTTCTGTGTGACCCAGTCACCCAAAGTATCTGGACACATGGTCCACTGCTAACAACATCTGTATGGATTCGACCACAAAGCCAGAACGCACACTTTTGCTTGTGTAACACGTATATATTCAAAAGATGGCCGAGTCAAAAGTATGTGGACAGCAGGCTGTGTGACATGACACTGGTTTCACACGCTGTGATGGCGCCTGTGTGGATTACATGATCGGTCCATTGCACACGGACTTCCTCTGAACGCACCAATCATCACCTGAAGCACCAACCCTGCAGTTCCTCTAACGCCCAGTAGAGGCTGCTTCAAATGGTGAAAAACCCCACCGTAGGTTCACGCGTTCCTGCTGACGAAGCAAACCTCCACCCGAGCTGCACCTATGGACCGTGTTGGTGCTGCTGGAGCATTTTTAATGACTTCATCTGCTGCTGTTGGAGGGGGGGTGAATTAAATTCATTCTTATTTATCAGCAGGAGTCAGCGTGCACACACACACGCACACCCCACTAACCATCAATGGTGTTGCTGTGGAGAGGGTAAGCATCACCAAGTTCCTGGGTGTGCACATTTCAGAAGATCCCGCCTGGTCAAAGGACACAGCATCGTGGTCAGCAAAGCCCAGCAGCAACTCCACTTACTCCTCAAACCATCAAAATACATGTGGGACTTCATTTGGATGGTTTGGGAAAATATTATATCAAATAGATGTCCCCACAAGGATATGAAAACATGTCTGTGTCTGTGTGTGTCTGTGTGTGTCTGTTATCAGTGTGAAGGTGTGACAGCAGCAGTTCCTCTTTGAAGCGTCGGTTCTGAAACTGTTAATCAAGTTTTGGCACCTTGAGTGTTCAGGTCGGTTACAGCGGCGCGTTGGCCGTCGACCTCCACCCAGAGACAGCAGCAGATAACACACACACACGCACACACACACACACGCGCACACACACACACACACGCACACGCGCGCGCGCACACACACGCGCACACACACGCGCACACACAAACACGCTCATCTTTGAGCGAGTGTCACATGTCAAACATATAGAACATGCAGTGCACGTGGAATAAGTGCAGCACGCTGACGTCACTTCCTGTCTGTCGCAGAGACAGAAATGAGAAAAATAACATCAAACATTCAGTTTGTGTAAATCATGTGAATTTAATGTGACAACTTAAAAGACCTTTGTGTCAGTGCCAGGCTCACAGCCTTCAGTTTTCTCGATCGATCGATCAGTCAGTCAGAGACATCGGTTGATTCATCGATCGGTCGGTCATTTCTCTGCAGCTGAATGATGTTTACAGTTGAAGGAAGGAACTCTGATCGCTCCTCAGGTTAAAGGAAATAATCAGAGCCACGGACAGATGTGCTGATGATTGATCCATACATGAGCAGGTGTTTATGACTTCAGTGTGCGAGAGCCGTGACGCCGTCACAGCCTCGGTTACTCACAAACACCGGGCCTCGCTCCATCAGTTCAGCAGCTCCACTGACAGTTAGCGAGGAGGTGCCAAGGTGATGCCGGCCTCGACCTGACAGCTAACGTTACTCCTATCAGCAGCTCCGCCTCGCCGTGCCGTCTGATTACAGACGCAGCAGAGAGGAGGCGGCGGCTGCGCAGCACTGATAACAGCCCACACCAACCGAAGGAGGACAAGGAGGTCAGAGGTGTGAACGGCGCTCTGCCTCACTGCTGTTTCTGCTACAGTTCAAGCACGAGTGCCACACACACACACACACCACACACACACACACACACACACACACACACACACAGGATCTTGTTCTACATGCATTTTGAAGCCTGTCAAACTTCATGTTTCTGTGTAAGTGTTTAATTAATCATCAGCCTGTGGCTGCTGGGGAAGGGGGGGGGGGGGGGCACGTGGAGCCCCCCACCAGTAAAATGTAGGTTACCTTAAGAGAAAGTCAGACTTTCAGTGTGAATTATGGATGGAGACAGCACTGAGGACGTTTGAGGGTTTACAGCCCAGCAGCCTCTCGGGGTGCGGGTGTCTGAATTATTCATCTTCCCAGGTGGAGGATGAGTCTTTACAAAAGACGAAGAGGAGGAAGAAGACGGTTATTAAATCCCTCTGATGAATACCTTCTCACAGCAGCGTTACTAAAACTTTCCCTCCAATAATTCACGACTGCAGGTATTTTAGCTTCCCGCCGCTCTGGGAAACAACAGGCGGTGCGCGCCCGTCTCATTGCTTCTTAAAGCTCGCTGTCAGTTTCTGCCGTCACACTCACCGACTCGCTGCTGGATCAGGACCATCTTCACACAGCAACGGTCCTAATCCGGATCACAGAGCTCCCATATAGGGACCGGACTCACTACAACACCTGATCCTACCTCAGCCCACATCCCTCCAACACTCAGCTGAACACCAGCCAGTCAAACCTCTGCCACCAGCAGGCAGCGGCATCAAACCCACGCTCAGTTTGGGGCCTGTGCTGAGTCTGACCGTCAGCTCAGTGTAAGTGAAACAGTAAAAAATGGCACTTTAATAAACCCATAAACAACAGAAGGTAAGGGATCAATCACATGAATCAAAGGCTGTAAAGTCAGCAGGTGTACTGAGACACGAGTCCATTGCTGTAACAATACGGGCCGCCATTTCACGAGCTGATCGACCACATGACTCACATCTGCGACGTCTGTTCCAGGTATTGCTTCACTGCGGACTGACTGGACTTCGGAGGTATTTTAGGTTCGTTCCTGGAACAGTTTGAGGTAGTGAAACTGCTGATGGAGTCACTTTAACTTTGACTCACAAGACCTTTGTGGACAAAGAGAGCAAACCACAACCTGCCGCCGGACACAACCGCTGGGCACGGAGGAGCAGAAGAAGAAACCGCTGCTGTCAGCACATTCACAGTTCACCCAGAGTCACCATTTCACAGGCTTCTGTTTGCTCCTGACTGCTAACAGTAAAACCAAATCAAGAGCAGCTAGCACGTAGCAAGGTGCTAACATGTAACGGTTAACCTTTAGCTAATTGTTAAATGTTAGCACGTAGCAGAGCTAACATATAATGGTTAACTTTTAAGTACTAGCTAGCACGAGTAACCAGCTAAAACCGAGCTTATCTTACCGTACTTTATGCTATCTTATAGTAAGTCAACTATTAGAAGAAAGCGCCAAGCAGCTGTAAACTATAGCTAACCCATATGGAAAAGAAATAGTAAAAGCTTACATGATTTACTCATGAAAGTGGCCACTTTCTCATTACTTTCATATATTGTTTTAGTAAGTATCCAAAACATACAAGTTTCATTTATATAATTTTTCAAGGGATCTTATATCTGTTTTCACTCTTGTATGCTTTTCAAACAAGTTTCACACAAGACAGATACAAACTTTATAAGGTTTATATAAATCTTTTCCATATGAGAAATCATGAAGTAACCTGATCCTCTATACATGAGTGTAGCTGTCAGAACTGCATGCCCACACACCGACTGTGTTAAAGAGTAAACACAAAGCTAACAACAAAGAAATCGCATTTATAAACTGTCTCACGTTTGTTCTGAAGTAATGATTCCAGTCCATTTTTAATGGCATACATAGTAAACTGTACACGACAGTGATGAATAATTGTCCAGAGTGTGGAGAACCAATCAGAGCAAATAAAGAGTGAAGCAAAAGAAGAGCAGCCAATGAGACGGTTTCAGGCCTGACGAGCAGAGCGGCTGCAGGCAGACGTGGACACGTGTTTGTGATTGTTGTAGCTGTGAGGTCAGTTTAAACGCCGTCTTTAAATCTTCTTAATCCAAAGGTCATTTGACCTTTTCCAGAACGTTCTCCTACAATAATGACATTATTTACATGTGTTCTTTGTTACCTGCATGGTGATAAAATATATTTTACCCTCATCATCTGTAATAAATTTAATTACTGAATGAACCTCTAAACTCAATCTTACATACTTGTTAAATCTAACTTATAATTGAGAACCACTTTTTTCAGACATGACTTCTGGGACAGAGTCCTCCCTGAACTACACTGGTCCCTCGTTTATCACGGGAGTTACGTTCTAAATATAACCAGCGATCGGTGAAATCTATGAAGTAGCCAGCTTTATTTTTTACAATTATTAAACTTTTCTCTCCTGTTTAAAAACTCTCAAAGTTTAAACCTTCGTGGAAAAATAAGTCCAGTATTATAGAATGAAACCAAAATCACCTGGAGGTGACGACGTTTCGTCGACATTGGTGTGTTTGTTGGGGAGCAAACTTATAAACATACAGTACAGCACTTCACTGTCACACTGCTGGTGATCGAAGATTTAAGTAAATTTGACAAGCTGAACACATTAGCTCTCCCCCAAAACGTAGACCGCATCCTTGGGAGGACCCGGCCTTCGCGGTCTGCGTGGGCCGGTTCCTTCGAAGACCGAGAAGGCCAGAAGTGCGAGGCTGTGAAATGGGACGGTCTAGCCTTCAGATTTGCGTCACCGCTGTCTCGGTGGAGTTTAATAAACTCGGCCGTCTGCTCCTTGCTATCTAAAATATAACAGGACACTAGCATAAATTCTCGACTGTCTCACACTTCTGTTTAATCAGCTGTGTGAAAATCCCGGAGGAACCCAGCCGACGGATTAATAAAGTTTTATTTAATCTAATCTAATCTAGTAACTTTGATCTCAGTCAAACCGATTTACTCTGGAACAAATAAAACACCAAAAAAAAGCCAAACAATTACATTTTTTAATGACTTATATATCATGTTTAACCTGAGTAGCGAAAGACAGTGGGAGTCCGCTGCTCTCGCCGGGTCGAGAGACCACTGAGTGACCACCGGCTAGCTATCGAGCGGGTGGGTAACAGACATCTCCGAAAATGTCGGCACACTTTTGCAAATATGCGATGTCTTGATAAACGAGCAGATATTTAGAGTTTACACAGCTAACTTCTCGCCTGAAAATATGTTAAAAGTTTGATTTTTCAACCCAGAAAGAGTAATAAGAGTAACATTAACACTAAGTAGCTGCCGCCATTGTTGCCTTCAGAGGTGAAGGACCGACAGGAACTGAAGTGTCATTAGAGCAGGTCAGCGCTCGCGGTCGCACCTTTGGACACACAGATGTGCTCATCCACCACGTGACCTGCGACCCCCATACAGTTGCTCTCACTGCACGCCATCGATGGCAGCAAGGAGCAGCCAGTGAGGTGACGGGAACTGACAGGCATTCTGTCCTCGGGGTCGAACTTTCCACTCAAGTGGCCGAGCGTTTGCGGGGCACACAAATCAAAGAAATGACTTCTGATGCATCGCACGCTCCTCGCTGTGAATCACCGACCAATCACAGGACTGACGGTGACTGACACCTGAGCATCCAGTGGTGTCATCATCAGGTGCTCCACACTTACTGGTCCCAGTTACAACCAGCAGGGAGTGTGGGTGAAGCGTACTGTCCACATACTTAAATAAAATGTGACATCACTACACAAGAAGTGATTTGACTTCCTGTGTACTCCTGAGCCTGCACGCCGGCGTGCCCGCAGAGAGTCGAGTCGCTGTGATGCTGCTGACCTGAGTGGGATCTGGGTGGGGGCGGGACAATGAGCCCGGTGTTACAGCGCTGTGGTCTCCATTAGACCTCTCAGGAGTCTCCACTTCCTGCTGCGGCTCAAAGGAAAAAAAAAAAAACGCCCTCATTTTACAAGGAAAAAGGCGGCCGCTCAAACTGAGCTCCCGTCACACACTCGACTCCAACCGAACTCCAACCGAACCCAGCACCCGCTGATCCTCAGCAAATGACCATCACACCTCAGACAACATGAACAAACTACAAACGCTCACTTCATCTCCATATTTGTGTATGTAGATGATGATGGTGGTGGTGATGAAGCAGCAGGTGCCTCCCTCGTCTGTCTGCTTAAAAACCACAAATGGCTGAGCGAGTCGCCGGGCGGCACTCAGAGCCTTTAAGTCCTCGCCGCACTTTACTCTTCCTCGTCTTTTATTCGTCCTCGTGACGTTAACGGCGAGCGTGCGGTCGAGCGGCTGCAAAGTGGACAGCGTGTTTTACTGGAAGTGGTCGTGGGAAATGAGAGAAAGATCAATTATCAGCTGATTTCCAACAGGCGACGAGGCGAAAGAACCGAGAGAAAGAACCGTGACGCTTGGTGGAAGAAATGTCTGAGAACCGTTCTGCCTCTGCGGTTATCACCTGACGGCGTGACGACGTTTTCCTCCATTTCTCTGTATCAGAGAGGAAATGAAAGACCCCGCCCTCATCAGGATGCACACACTCATCAAGGAGTCACCGGGCTCACAAACGGAGACTTTTCTGTGTTTGGCAGCGTCACAGACACACCTCACACCAACAGACCGTTCAGTCATGTAAGACCACCTGAGCAGGTGTTCGAGCGCAGCAGCAGCAGCTTCCTCTGTGACTCTCTGATGGTAATGGACCAGTTTTAACTGGTACTCAGATCAGGGTTCAGGTCCAGCTCAGGTTAGACACTGACCCGAGAGACAATAACCCAGTGCGTCTCAAACCTGCACACACAGATCACATGATGAGCGGCGAGGATGAGCATTGCCTCAACTTCCTGAAAACTCTGATTGCACAACAAGTCTGCTTCATTACCTGATCGCAGCTGAAAAACAACTACTTCCGTCTTCTGTGAATAACGGGGAGGCGGGGAAGACCTCAAACAATACCACGGCCCATAATGCTCTCTGCTCCGAGGTCTCAGAGAGAGCAACACCCGCTCAGAGCAGCGAGGCAGAACCCGCAGAACCCGGGCCTTGAAACCACAATTTCAAAGTTCGGCTTAGAGTTGAGAGGAGATGTACGAGCAGCAGCTGAAAACCTTCTGGGTTAATGAGCTCATCGTCTTCATCATTAATCCTTTTATTCACCTCTTTCTTAAAGTCTTCACATGACCCAGCAGAACCTGACCCCAGACGTCCCCACAGTGGACAGCTGTCCTGTGGACACATCTGTCATAACTCAAACCATCCAGACTTTGAGGTTCTCGTGGAGCCGTTTTTGGGATCTGAGGCCACACCGGTGTTCACAAGGACCGCCCCCTCTGATACCGTCACATCCTTGGCACTGACGTAACTGCAGAACGCAACAAAGCAACAGCTGTCCCGACACCTGCTGACAGCGCTGTGGTGTATATCATGCCCACAAGAGCATCAGCTGATCAGTGTGAGGTCACAACTAACCACCTGATGCTCAGGTGTTGAAAACTAGAACTCCTGTAACCTGGTAACAGTAACACGTCACTGTACAGTGATGACATCACCGCCTCTCAAAGGTTCATCTGCTGATCAGCTGATTCCAGTGTGGGGGGAGAAAACGTCACTTAACTCTCTGTCAGAGCCACCTACAGGTGTGTGTGTGTGTGCGTGTGTTGGCGGCGTGTGTGTGTGTGCGTGTGTGTGTGTGTGCGTGTGTGTTAGGTGTGGTCTAAAGCCAGTACGATGCAGCATGAGTCAGGAATGAATAGAGACAGATGGAGAGACAAGCTACTATTTCAGTCCACACAGACACACAGTAACACAGTAACACAGCACACACACACACACACGTAACACAACACACACACACACACACACACACACATACAGACACACACACACACACACACACACACACACACACACACACTCACTACACACACACCACACATACACACACACACACACACACACACACGAACAACACACACACACACACACACATCAGTCACACACACACACACACATCACCACACAACCCAAACACACACTAACACATACACACACACACACACACTAACACACACACACAACACACACACACACAACACACATAACACACACACAACACACACACACACACAGTCACAACAACAACAACACGTACATACACACACACACACACACAGAACACATACACACACACCCACACACACAGAACACAACACACACACACACACACACACACACACACACACAGTAACACATACACACACACACACACAGTAACACATACACACACACCAGCCCCTCCCTGCAGGAAGCAAGAATGTGGCTGCTCTGTGTGAGCAGCTCATCCACTTTCCTCCTCTGACCCTTTGAAACCGGTCCGCTGGTTCTAAGAGCTCTGGTGGTTCTGAGGCCCAGCCCGCTCGCTGAATGAGGTCCGTGGTGTGAGGAGACGCCTGTGTGTCAGAGTCATGGCTCCTCCCTCTGAGACGCTCCCCACAGCGCACCAGGAAGTCACAGCGAGAAGCAAGTGTGAAACACACTGCATGCAAAGCTAAGACCTGATTATTTCAGCTTCTGACGCAGGTTGGAAGTGAACTTTGAACTCTAATGGACAATCCCTTTCAGATCAACCAGGGGAGAGAGACCAGTTTATTAGGAACACCCGATCCTTCCATCCGCCCAGCATCACGTGGGCAGGCTCACAACAGCTCAGACCTGCCTCAAGTCCTCAGTTTGAGGCTGAAAAGCCTTCATCAGCCTTCATCATTCTATCCCTCCCCAGTCACGCTCTCACTGCTCTTCAAAATAAAAGTCCTTTATCCTGTCAACGAGTTAAAGCGTTTAACCAAAGCGACTTCATCTCTGATATGTCATCGGGTTTCATTCTGCACCCCGAGTGTGAGACAACAGCACACTAATGAGAGGAGGAGCGTGTGACAGAGCGCCACGTTAACAAGAGGAGGATGAAGAAGAGTTTGTCTTTGTCAACGAGCTGAAGAGGCTGTGAGAGAAGGAGCTCCGCTCACTAATCACAAACTCACAGGACACCCACCAATCAGAAGCAGGGACACAGCAGATGCTGAGTTCTGAACCACAGAGAGGAAGCAGGTGAGACAGGTGACAGGTGAGTTGGCATCACACAGGTAACCCAGTTCCTGTGTGCGTCCCTGGCATCACTCTGAGAACGGAAACTAACAAATGTCAGCAAAACCTAAAATAACTGAAAATTTCCTTCCTGTGCCCAGAAACCACCGCAGCCCTCTGATAGCGGGGGAATCCCTGTGTGTCACCGAAACCCCAGCTTCAACACTACTGATCTATTTCCAGCTCTTCTCCTGCTCTGAGCACATTTACAGAAAGTCAGAGCGAGCGCCTCCATCTGAGCATGTGAAGTCTGAGGTGGTGTCCCGCAGGGCTCCGCTCTCGGCCTGCCCAGGTACGCCCAGAGTCCACAGGCTTCTCTGTTCTCTCCAGGTGACTCACAGCAGGGAGCTCGACCTTCACTGCACACCTCCCTGTCCTGTTCCGTCTCAGCCTCACCTTACCCTCATAATTAAATATGGATGAAAACATTTAGTGTCATATTCAAGCATTCTAATACTCTGCTCCATCAGAGTCACTCTGACAGGTGACAGCTTCATAGTTTGTCACCATTTTTATTCTTTGAGTCTAGGAACTTTAAAACAACATCTGCAGCAAAGAGTCAGAGGCAGCAGGTTTGACGTTTCTGGTGGTTCTGTTTATTTTGATGGTTCTATTGGCTCTAAAGATACGGATGCTTCTAATGATTCGGATGGTTCTGATGTTACAGAGTCGTCCTCCTGTATTCCTGCTGGAGCTGAGTGCAGAAGCCTGTGAAGCCTCTGAGTTTTACTGATGAGTGCACACATGAATAAATGCTCACAGTGTGAAACTCAAACGTGTGGCATCCTCACTCGCTCACAGGAACTTCTACACATTTCTTCTTTACTCACTGACATAAAGTCCCACAGACTGAATGAGTGCATGCGCAAGTTCAGTCGAGCCACCACGTCAGATGTTCCTGGGCTTCAAACGCCCAAATGTCCCCGACTCCAGGGACGTGAGGCGGCCTATGGCTGCCAAGCGGTCCTGAGGTCACAACCTCAGTGTCCGAGCAAAACAGGAAAGAGACAAACACATGCTGTCCATGCAGATCCGCAGGAACACGATTGTCTGAAAACTGTCCGAACACACTGAGGGCTGAACACTGCCAACACCACCCAGGAACCAGATCGAGAACAAGAGCAGGAACCAGACTGAGGCTCCGGTCTGTGAACGGGACAGCTGAGCAGAAACTTCAAACCTAAAGGAGCTGGACAAACACGAGGTTCCATCAGCTGACTCAGAGCGCACTCAGTGAGTTCACGCTAAGACACGACCCACACAGCGCTGAAGGTTCAAACCTTCAGCCTCGGCGCGGAGGTGAGCGGAGCAGAATTGGGAAGTGTAAAAGAAGAAAAGGAAACAGAAGAAGAGTGTGAGGGCATAACGGGAGGTGTGTGTGTTCTCAGAAATAGAAGAAGAAGCAACAGTGCGGTGACGAGGTCGCCAAAGCCCAGAGAAACGGTGTGTCAGCACATCGCAGCAGAGGGAAGTGAGGGCCGGCGAGCCGAGTGTCGACACGAGAAAGAGGAAGCCGGCCGTGTGACTGTTTATCTGCACTCGTTTTTACCTGCTTTCACACGTCCGAATGCCGCGCCGCACCGGAAAAACAAAAGCAGAAGAAGAAGAAGCAGAATTAGAGTGTGAGCAGAGAGAAACACTGCAAACACACACACAGCCATACCAGAAAATAGCCACAACCCATCCCAGTGAATACTCAGAGCACTCAGCTACTGCAAATACTCACAGAGAGTTTCTGCTGAGGCTCATGACAGACTTCAGGTCTGGCCAGCAGCAGTACACAGAACTTCAGCACTTCCTGCTCGGGCTTAGAGGGTCAGCCCGAGGAAGTCAGGGAGCAGACCGCCATCGAGTTTAAAGACCACATGTTAGTTATTCATGGATGGTGGAGGGAGAAGTTCCCGTGAGCACTGAGTTCAGGACCATCTTTAACCTGCTCATCAAACCCGGTCTGCACAGGTGAGAGGAAAACATGGGCTTTAAACACAGATGTGAGTGCATGGCCCAGATGTGGCCCACAGCAGGCGGTGACCCAGGCTGACTCAGGTCAGGTTCACCTTTAACATGCCAAAACTCAGCCATGCTCCAACTGAGCTCGCTCAGTAAACGCCGTCACCGACAGGAGTCACACATGAATCATGACAGATTTGGTACAGCCCGGCTTACAGCTCATGGCGGGCTGATGGCGGTCTGTGCAGTCAGACAGCAGAGTGAAGGCTGCCAGTCGACTCGAGGCATCTGTGATCCTGCGTGAAGCTCAAACAGCTCCACCATGAAGCATCCAGCTCCTCCTCCTCTCGCTGCAGCGGCCACAGAAAGCTCACGGCCTGCTCTGAGAATCTTGCCGCCCATCGCCATCGACCCGCCGGCCTTTCTTTGGCTACGGTCGATGACTCGAGCTGGGACTTCACTAAATTCTCTTCTGGTCCGTTGCACGAATACATGAGTCCGACAGCGATTATTGTCTGCCATCGCTCAGATCAATTTGCATTTAACCCAGATTCCAAAGAGGACTGTCAGAGAAACGGGGACAGGAAGCGGTCTTAACGCAGTCTTTGTGCGCGCCTCATCTCTGCTGGTCTATGCTCAGCCATAAATCACCGTCTTCACATTCAGCGTGCCAGACGCCCAGGACAAAAGAGGCTGCTGCGACCCCCCCCCCCAATACCCCGAGGCGGCCTGTGTCCACTGTGTCACCTAGTTCGGCCCCATGGGGGGAGGGGCTTTTCCCAGGCTCATTAGAGTGGTGAAGGCAAGGAGGGGTGGGGTTGTGTGGGGAGGCCAGCCTGGTGGGATCGTTAGTTTCAGGTGAACTGGTTTACCCGGCAACTGGACAGACTCCCAATATAACCACTAAGAGCTGCACACTCACACCACAGGCAGCTCCCAGCTGCAGGTTCAGCTCGCGTCCAGGTGTCCCCACAGAGCCACGCATCAGCCAACCTGTTAGCATCAACGCTGTTAGCAGCAGGCTAAACGTCTGATGTCACTTCCTGTGCCAACGCCTCTGTAGCGTCAGGGTTAGCATGAACCAGTTGACGCACCGTCTGATGGCGAATGATGGCGCACAACACTAGGCTAACACGCTGATCTGGCTGAAATGGTTCATCGTGTCAGCGCCAGTTTCCTCCAGCTTGCACACGTCTGAACATCAGCCATGTTCAGAGCACTGATGATGATGAGGTGCCTTCAGTGAGTCACCGGTGGTCCTCAAGCACGCTCTCCATCACAGCGTGCGGCTTTAACCTACATGTGCAACCGGATGCGGGCGCAATCACAGTGCCTCATCGACTGACCCGGTTACGCCCGTCATACTGTCACACCATTGCTGCTGTACCTCCATCCATGTGTGAAGCCACCCAGACTGTAACACGCCTCATGTGTGTCACAGCGATCGATCGCAAACACAACACGGCGAGCGGCGAGAGAAGAAAGAGCACGCTTACATCAATGACCTCTATTGACCAAGCCGGGCGCATGCAGCCAGTGGGCGCTCACAAAGCCGGCCTTTCAAGTTCATCTGGACTGATGTAATAAAATTGACACATGCAGTCGGATGAATTCTGGGGCGCCGTTACCTAAACGCTGCCCTGCAAAGTGCTGTCTCCGCCCCTCACTGCAAACGAATCAATTACAGAGCAGCGTAATCCTGTTAGGGGCATGAATGCATACCTCCCCGCTGGCAGGTGCTGGCAGGCTGAGGGGCTTACTGGAGCAGGCCGTATCAAAGCCGGGGTTTATCTGCCACATTAGGGCTGCGGCGAGCAGCCGAGGACGAGCCGCTGCGCCTGTGCTCGGCGCCGACACAATGAGACCCTGTCCCGCGGCTTCCTCTCACTCGTCCACGGCTGAGCCTCAGAGGAGCTGTTATTTCTGATGCTGCACTCGCCTCACCAGGAAATCCATCCATACAAGATGTGAGATCCGTCAGAGGATGGGGATGGTTCAGCTCGTTTTGATGAGTGTGAGCTGATGAAGTTGAGTCGAGCTCAGGAAAAATGATCCTGAACCTTTACCCAGAATGCACTTAGTGACTGACGACCTGCTTTCTGCTCCACTGTTCAGCTGGCCGAGCAGCAGAAACAGGCTGCAGACAGTGGGAGCTGATCTGGTGTCAGCCTGAAAGCTTCCTGTGATTTCTGCTGTTTATGGTGGTGCGAGGATCAACATCTACACATGTGGAGGGGGGGGCACGGCTGCATGTTAACCACGTTTGACAGGCTGCACAAAAGGGTCAGAAGAGGGACACCTCGGGTCCCATGACGCAACTTGTACACCCCCCGCCCCATCGCCCTCCTCAGCAGCCAGACTTCCTGTTGCTCTCCCGTGCTGCCAGAGTGGTCACAGCTGACTGTAACGGCGCCACGGCTCAGCGTGGTTACAGGACCGTTCCACACTCTGATCACTAACACACATCTACTTCCCGTGGACGATGATAAAAAGATCTATGAGGACAGGTTATTTCTGCTTGCATGTGTATCCTGCTGCTGTGACTTTGTCGTCCCAATGACTCTGAGCCACCGTACGTCGCCCGATGCGTTCTGACACATGTGTGTTGAGCTGTAATGAGGCGGCGTGGACAAAGGTGGCGGGCTGAGGGAGAATGAAGCGTCTGTCAGGCTGGGAGGGGGATTATTCTCCCCCTAACCTTTTCAGCTGCGCCTGCTCCTTTGATGGCTGACAGACTCACAAAGGCACCTGCCCCATCCCCGAGTGTCCCTCGCCGCCCCGGCCTCTCCTCCCCTGACCTGACTGGCATTCCTGGCCCACATGAGGTCCTCCCCATGGCTACCTTTATGCCCCCCACCCACACCAAAGTCTGATAATCCCACGGCAAACAGAGGCCATGCACGAGACTTCTCACAGCCTCTCGGCTCAAAGGTGGACGACCGATCAGCCCGTCACCGTGGGAACCGAGGCCGGGAGAGAAATCAGTGAAAGGCATTGTGGGATCGGTGTGAGGAGGCGGTGTGGTGTCGGCGAACACGCAGACCGAGACTTTACAAAAAGATCTGAATGTGTCCTGTTCTCGATCTTTATTTAAATAGTAAGTTGTCTGATGTCACCCTGATCACATGGTCTCATTTTAATCAAATGACTGTTCCAGTGGAAACGTGAAAAGAGCCTGTGTAAGCGACGATGTTTCATCTTCAGCGTCGCACTGACCCGTGGCTGTATGAATCCTCTCAGCAGCGAGGCGAACGTAGACTGTGACGGCACGGCGCTCAGACGCAAAAGAGAAGAAGAAGAAGGTTTCATCAGCCTTCAGCTGTCACAGCACTACACACACACATAGAGTCAGATGATGCCTGAGGCCACGCCCACTCTTACTGCCACGCCCACTCATGCAGCCAATCATTTAACATGCTGGTGAGAACTGTAAGGACTCAGACTCATGTTCTGTGTTTCTTGGTGGACTTCCTGTTCAAATTTTTTTACACAGTGTAAAAGATTTCCTTCATTCATTTCATTGCGTTCATTAGTCTGTGTGTGTTTGGACGATGACCTTCAGCCCGATGCTCCAGGTTGATGACTCCGATGAAGCTGAAGGCTCGGGGTATGTAATGAACCTGCAGTACGCCCACCCAGTCCCTGCCTACACACTCGGTGCTTCTAACTGAGCGGGCTCGCCTCTTGTGGCTCGCTGCGTTCGGGTGTTCACAGCACCGCAGAGGTGGAGAAGTTTCCCTCAGCCCAGCTTCTTTGAGCAGCTTTGACAGGAGCGTCAGCTCCATTATCTCACACTCTGAGGGCAATCCGTCAGGACCGGGCCCGAGGCAGTGAGCTCGCACCGAGCAGCGCCTCATTACTTTGCTTGGCAGATCAAAGACCGGGACGTGGCCCGAGGACGTTTGTTCGAGTGGACGGAAAATCCTCCTGAACTCTGGAGGTGAAAGTGAGCCAAGTCCTCGCGAGACAGAAACTCAGAGAGATGGGCAGGAGAACAAACTCTGTGCTCCTTCCAGGCCCCTTTAAAAACTGTTTAGAGGTCAGAGACGGGCCATCGGAGTCACAAACATTCGGTAGTCGTAGTTCAGTATTTCATTTCCAAACGGCTGCCGGGCTCGTCTCTCACACTCTCTGCCTGAGGCTCTGTAGGACCTCCAGCCCACTCAGCTGAAGATCAGCATCCGCCCACAATTTAACTCACTGCCTCTTCAGTCAGTCTGAACTGCCTCAGGATTCACCTGGCCCAGTACCATACCAGTACCATACCAGTACCATCTCTTAATGTGCTGATGAGCTCTGGTTGCCTCAGTGGTTTAAATCAGAACCGTGAGCAGGCCGTGGTGATGAACAGCAGGCAATAGGAACTGGGCGGGGCCTAAAGCTGGATATGGAGGTGTGTGTGTGTGTGTGTGTGTGTGTGTGTGTGTGTGTGTGTGTGTGTGTGTGTGTGTGTGTGTGTTCAAGAGTTATTCAGCTGTACGCTGGCTGGACACACAGATGTCCTGACACCTTAATCCAGCCATCCGTTATTGATTGTTCCCCCTGTGTGTGTGTGTGTGTGTTTGTGTGTGTGGTGTGTGTGTGTGTGTGTGTGTGTGTGTGGTGTGTGTGTGTGTGTGACCTTGCCGCAGGACCCAATCACACAAACCTTTGCTGTGATGGAGGGGCCAATGAGAGTGTGAGTGCAGCAGAGCGAATGGCTCTGATCATGTGACGACCAAATGTAATCATTCAAAAATAAAAAAAGTGAAATTCAAGATAAATGAAGAATAAAAAGAAAAGAAAAACTGAGAAACACACAAAGTTTATAAGAAGAAACGTAAAATAATATCTAACTAAAAATCTAAAACACATAACACCTTGTTTTAAAATGTATAAATGTAATTTAAACAGCAACAAATCATGAAATTATTTTTAAAGTCATAAATATATTAAAAAAGTGTAAAATTATGAAGTACAAACAAAAATAAATACAAGTTTAACCATTACAAAAATGAAACTCTTTCTTTTTAAAAATAAAAGTTATAACAAACAAAGCAAATGATCAGAATTATAAAAAAATACTAAAGTTAAAACATCCAAAACAAAAATTTGGTGATTTTTGTGTTTTAATTATGTTAAAACAGATTAAATTAAAAAAATAAATCTTTTAATGATTCTCACACCTGTTATACAGTCTGTGTGTGTGTCTGTGTGTGTCTGTGTCCAGGGCTGGACTGGGACAAAAAATTGGCCCGGGCATTTTGACTACAGGCCAGCCCACAGCGTGCATCACTGCCCATTGTGACAGTGATGTACAGTCTTGTTGGTATATGTATGATTTCTATACATTTTACATCAGATAAAAACTTTGGTTGTAAGATTCAGATAATTATTTATTAAAAGTGAAACATTTTAAATGAGAATAAGAAAGAAAAGTATTTCTTTGTGCCCCCCTCTCCCTGTTAATGCCCTACCTGCCCCCTGGCAACACTTTGCTAGACCCGCCCCTGCACAGTTACCAGCTGTCAGCTACCTAAAAAGGATCCTGGTGTTATTTGTCTCTCAGAAACAGTTCATAACTTCAACTCATTCATGTCACCTAAAAGGTAAACCTGTTTCTCCATCACCTGTTCAGCTCTGATGATCCAGTAAGGACATCTCCTGGTTTCATCTTCATGTTTCCCTCTCACCAATACCAAACCGACATGACCAGCAGCTTTACAGCTGTGGCTCCAGCAAACATCAGTAATATTAATATTAAATTCTAACAACAGCTGATCAAGCTTAAACGTGCTGCTGTTGTTTAGCGCGACATCCCTGGTTTCCTCTTTCTGGCGCAAAGTGGGCGATAAACAAACAAGAGAGAAAAGCCGATCAGCTGATCATTGATCAGTTTCATGATTGAAGTAGAAACAGGAGAGGGAGGGGGAGAGAATGAGAGAAGAAGAGGCAGCTGTGCAGCGTAAAGACACAGAATAACTCCAGCTTTGTGTCTTTTTCATTGTAGCTGAAGTCCGGGACAAACTGTGTTCCTTTTCACTCAGTACGAAACGCGCAATATTTTCTCTGAATGCGAGACGATTCTGTTTTTTACGGGACGATTGGCAACTCTATCACTATCAGTAACTTCATAGCACCACCCAGCTGTATAGAAACTCCGTCATGCTAGCACTCAGTACGAAAAAGTCAGCACAACGAAAATAAACTCCACCTAAACTTGGTTTATATCTGACCCAGATAGACTGCAGGTCATAACTTCTTACCTGAAGTTCAGTTCCCTGACACTCGGACGGCGCCGCCTCGGGGCTCTCCTCCTGCCTCTCTTCCCTCATCACCGCTGGCCTCTGTGGAAGCTCGCCATAGCCACCACCAAAAAACTGAGTTATTTTTACACATCCCAGCATCTGGCCAATCCACCACTCTCATTGTTATGCATACAAAAAAAAAAAAAAGGTGGTGCATGGCAGGCAGTTTGCAGTGTGTGTGTGTGTGTGTGTGTGTGTGTGTGTGTGTGTGTGTGTGTGTGTGTGTGGTGTTGTAATCTGTGTGTGCCGGTACACGCTGTCTGTGTTTGGCTGAACGTGTGTTTAGGAACGGCGACAAAGCGTCACCACCTCACCTCACATCACTAAGCACACTACACACACACACACACACACACACACACACACACACACACACACACACAACACACACACACTAACCACACAACACATACACACACACACGTGTCAGTCGCCTTGAAACACGACAAACAGGAGAGAAGCACCAACACTGTTCCACTGCACACCAACCTGAGCATCACAGTCACCTGTTGAAGTCCCACTGTGAGCTCAGGAGCGATGACATCACCAGAGCGAACAGGCCTCCACAGAGCCGACACGTCTCACCTCAGAACAAGAAAAGCTGCAGCGCAATTTCATCTCAGAAACTGACTCGCTGACCTAATCAGGATTTCATTCGACCACAGACAGGAGGTACAGCCCACAGCGGGCCGACGGTACTCCGGCAGAACGTGTGAGGAACCCGAGAGGCCGATCTCAGCTCAGAGACACGTCCACAGGACTGTTCGTAAAGACCTATTTTACAACTTACACACGATCCACAGAAATGCAGGAGAACGCACGTCTGCCTCGAACAACAAGAAAGATATCTGAATAAAAATGTTAAAGTAAAAACACCACACACGCCTGACAGAACGACAAAAGTCTGAAGAAATCAGAAATCAGGTGCTTTCTATTTTTAATGAACTTTAAACACACTCATCCACGATGAACGCGTCAGTCTGAAGTCACTGTTTCTGTTGGTCATGTGACAGTGATGTCACTGTGATTGGGATGTTTTATTTTGGCGGGACAGCATTAAGCAGACTCCGTGTTGTTAATACAATTTGAACAAAGGGCCCGTTCTTCGGCGAGCCAACCGGGCTCCTCCTCCCTGTCCCACCAGAGGTGTTTGCTGTTTGGCTCCTGCAGTGGGGGGGGGTAATCTGCTGTCTTTCACAATAAAAGCGTACTGGGAGGGCACGGGCTCAAAAATTAGGGATTCATATCACATGCTGCATTTTAAACTTGATTCCTGACCTGTGAGGGAGCTGCTGATGCTGCAGCACAGCGGAGGGACGAGGGAGGCAGGCGGGCAATCCTGCACATGCACGCACACGCACACACGTTCATTTAAACACATTAAAGCTGCTCTCTAAATCCTCGTTAGTCGTTCTTGTAGAAATTATTCTTTGACGAGAGTTGAACATCAAAATTAAACGAAAACCAGAAGAAAAACATGAAAAATAAAATTAAATCCAGAAAAACAAAAACAGGATTCATTTAAAATAAAATATATTTTGTGTCACACAGAAAAGTAAAGGTGAGAAAAGGAGGACATCCCACCGTGAATATTCAAAAAACGAAAGACTGAAACAAATGTGATGGGCGGGACCAAAGCTGTGACATCATGAACACATTTAATAAACATCCCCCGACCCGTCAGCAGACAGCTGCGTGTTTAAGGGTCGCCATAAAGTTCAGAGGATGAGTCGGGGCGAGGGAAACGAAGCTGAGCGCAAATCGTAGGGGGAGGGGCTTAATGCAGGCCGTACACATACCTTCATCCACCTTCCTACTTTCTTTTATTAACCTCACTGCTTTTCTCTGCCCTCCATCTTTCTTTTCATGTGAGGCGGCGTAGCGAGCGTCCCCGACGGCGCTGCAGCCTCTGAGTGCTGATTAAGGATGAAGAGAGCAGTGCTTTCTTTGTTCTGCCCCCAGGGGGGCGCTTACTGAGGAGGGGGCAGATATGAAAGACATTGAGGTCAGGGAGGAGGAGGAGGAGAGTGATGGCACGGCAACGGACCAGGGAGCTTTACAGGACGTAAACCTGGACCGTCACCAATGGACAGGCACACAGCAGGTCCTAAGGGGGGGGGGGGGGTCAACACATCAGCCAGTTTACACACACACACAACTGTAAAACACAGGAAGTGAAAAATGTTTGACGACCGAACGATGAAGAGCTGTCAGTAAAATACCCCCGAAGTGGTGAGGCACATGCACTGGGCACACACACCCATATGGAAAAGAAATAGTAAAAACTTATATGTGATTACTCATGAAAGTGGCCACTTTCATGAGTAAATCATATAAAGGCTTACATGATTTACTCATGAAAGTGGCCACTTTCTCATTACTTTCATATATTGTTTTAGTAAGTATCCAAAACATACAAGTTTCATTATATAATTTTTCAAGGGATCTTATATCTGTTTTCACTCTTATGTGCTTTCACACAAGACAGATACAAACTTTATAAGATTTATATATATCTTTTCCATATGGGCACACACTGACCTGTCAGGGGTCACCTGCTGATCTGGGATCCGCCTGAATGCTGGAATCAGCTGACTGCAAACGTTACAGGTGTTCGGGCCTGCAGTGAGGACCAACAGTCTGAGCCTCAGCGTGTTTCTGAGTATTTCCTGAACAGTTGTGTGTTTGTGCGTATTTACAGCTCGTCTGCAGCGGTGCTCGTCTTGAGCGGCGAGCATGCTTCGTGTTCAGTGTCCGACACATTTCAGTAAATTGACAGCATCTCTGTCTCTGAATAAAAACCTTACCAACATGAAACACTCAGCTGTGACGGCAGACACACATGCACACAGACACACACAAACACAGCAGAGTGTGCATGACCTCTGCTGATGTTGGATCGCATGTGGAGGCGAGGTTTATCAGAGCTCGCCTTCAGCGTTCGCCACATAATCCATAAAAAACCTCCATCAGCTGCACACTGCTACGTCCACACATCTATGAGGCTGAAACCACCAGGTCCACCTTCTGGTCCTGTTCCAGATCCTGGTTCAAGTTCAGGTCCAGGCTCTGCTCTGTGTTTGTGTCACAGATGCTGCTTTAAAGCGGCTCCTGCACCGCCGGCACAATGACACGGCTGTGAGACATGTGGCATGAATGGTGCAGCAGGCAGCCTGACACGGCTGCAGGGGGGGTCGCCCCACACACACACACACACACACACACACAGAGTCGTTGCTGCCGGCAGCTCGGCTGTGCAGGAATCCTCAACTCACACAGACAGACTTGGACTCAAACCTGTGATTTCTTCACCACATCAGCTCCGTTTAAATTTAAACGTGTCCCAAAAACAAAGCCATGCGCACTTTTATGACATGTGACCTCCTCCTTCTCCTCAGAAGGAGGAGAAGAAACCACGGAGACTCCGAGAAAAACCAGCGGGACAAACAGCTGCAGCCTCACAGCTGGATGGGACAGCCAGAGGTGGAGGAGGCCCTTCAGATCCTCTTACACCCCCCCCCCCCCCCCAACCGTCACCGTGACCTCCAGTCCATCAACAACAACCCACCCACCCCCCAGGGCCCCGAGAGGAGGAGACGAGCCACATCCAGAGACGGGGACAAACCACAGCAGCGTGAAAACACAGGAGACAAAATATTTCGTTGTACTATTGTACATGTATGTATATATATATACACACACACATACACTGTGCATGACCGTGCAGAGACAGTAAAGAGTTATCTTGTATCTCATCTAATGAAAACAAATGATTTGATTTTCCCGGATTTTGCGTTTGTGAGGCTCAAACGTGTTTCGAGGAAATTAAAGTTTAAATGTTTCAACCAAAATTCACAAAGTGTGACACAAAAACTCAAACAGCCCAAACTCTCTTTCACTTCCGGTCCCTCTCACCTGTCCGTTTGTTTGTTTTCACATAAAATAAACAAACATGGAAATGAACTCCACGGCTCAGCGCGGACCCGCAGGTCTGCGCGCGGGTAACGGTCCTCGTGCCCGGCAGAGCGCAGACCTCCGCCCCGCCCGGAGCAGCGCCTCCCGGTCCCGTCAGAAAGTTTGAGGCCGGCGGAACGCGCCGTGTCCGGGGACGTGACAATGTGTGAGTCAGTGTGTGAGTCGGTGTGTGTATTCGTACCGTTCTTCCTCCGGGGGTTGGCCTGTTTTCGCCTCTTGCAGCGGGGACCCTCCGCCATGATCTCCGGCTTCATTGATCACTGAGTCCGCGACTCCTGCTGCTCCTGCTGCTCCTGCTGACGGCGGCACAACACACAGTAAATCCCGGAGCAGCAGCTCCTCGCGGACCTCGCGCTCACACTAACGTGCGCACACTTTGCGCTTACTTTCTGGGAGTTTGCGCACCTCCGCCCCGCGTGCCCGTCCGCCTGATCTGAGCGGAGTGTGTGCCGCTGTGACAGAGGAGGAGGAGACACACACACACACACACAC
>NW_024582826.1:402240-416378 GCF_018398535.1 Haplochromis burtoni
CACACACACACACACACACACACACACACACACACACACACACACACACACCGACTAACACTGATACTGACACACAAGTCAAACATGCACTCTCGGTCCCTCCTCCTGTCAGTGAACTTGTTGATTTTAGGTGTAAAATTAAAACCAATCACTCATCGATACATGATCGATATTAGAGTATCAGGCCGAGAGCGCGCTTATATAAGCTCAACATTCAGGCCTGCAGTTGTATAATCGTGCGCGCGCAGGTCAACATTTCCCATCTCATCCGGAGCGAGAGCGGGGAGCGGAGCGCAGGCACGCCGGGAACGACCTCATCCTCCCCGGCCAGCCTGCCTCCATCCACCCGCTCCCGGCCCCGGAGTGCAGGCTCAACACCTGCATCCGGATAATACCTGGTGGCGGGAACGCGCCCGCCTGCGCTCACCTGTCCGGACAGGTAGAGCAGGCAGGTGAGCAGAGCGCATTGATTGGAGGAGAGGAGGAACGGCCACCTACCGGCAGGCTGCTCGGTTCCGGGAGGAGGCGGCAGGGAGGCAGGAGAGCCTCCCGCAGAGCGGTACCAGAGTCCGGCCACAGAGTCCCGCTGAGTCGAAGCGGAGAGTCCGGGCTGCGGGTCGGGCTGCTCCGGTGTGCGCGTGCTCCTCCCGCCGTCACCGATTTTCTGTCCGCATCACAAACAGCGCGAGAGCCTCGGCAGCACGCGCCACCTATCTGCGCGAGGAGGAATAATGACCCCCCCAACACACACACACACACACACACACACACACACACACACACACACACTTTAATTTGCAGGTTCCTGTGTCCATACGCGCTCACCTGAGCCTGCACCTGATTGGCTCACAGGTAAATTACCTGGACAGGTGAAGTCGCTATATGCAGAGGCACGCGCTGCGCTCACTGAGCTGCAGATCACAAGCACGCGCAGACTGTTCCGAACTCCGCAGGTGTTTCTCACGTGGAACAGTGGTCACGTGGTTCTTTTTTAGTTTGACCAACAGATGAAAGAAGCTGACGTTACATTTCAACAATAAAAAAAAAACTAATAAACTTTGTTAATAAAATATTATTTAAATTCGTAAAATCATATTTTAAAAAAGTTTTGACTTCAAAGAAAGAAAATCTAAAAATACGTTTATAACGATAATAAAATATGTCTTTTATTTTAATACCGGTAAAAATATGCTAAATTCAACATGAAATATATTTGTATACATTTATATTATCTGGTAAAAATGCACTTACTTTATTTAAAAGAGATGAAAATGCAACTGAATAAAGATGTAAACATTTTGTTTACAGTTGTTAAAAGAATCATAAAAAAGCAAAAATAGAAAAGAAATAAAAACAGAACTGAATGATTCTTTATCATCATCATCGTCGTTGTCCTGCAGCTCCACCAGAAATCCATCCGCAATCTTTGTGCTCAACACACACACAGTCGTGTTTTCATATCCTTGTGGGGCATTGACATAATGCTTACCCTAACCATCAAAAAAGACCCCTAATTCTTAGCCTAAACCAAACCATAACTGTAACTCTGTCACTAAAACCACATTTTGAGCCTTAAAATGACCTTCAAACTTTGTCCCCATAAGGACTGCTGGTCCCCACAAGTATAGGAGCATGCCGATGTTTGGTCCTCACACAGATGTCTAAACACACATACACACACACACACACTCTCTCCCGTGACCCCCCCACCCACCTGATCCTGATCATCTGCCTGTTCCTGCATGTGAACTTTGACCTTTCCTTTCTTGTCCAGCACCATCATCCATGTGATGGGTGGGAGGCGGAGTCACACAGGTGGGTGATAATCTGTGATGAGAAGTGGATTACCTCAGTTTGTGGTTTGAGTATGGGTGGGGGTGGGGGTATTAAAGGGGTATTACACTAATCACAGTTGTAAATGTCCCATTAGGCTTACAGCAGGAGCGTGGTCACATCTGGCTTCAGTTATCATCTGCAGCTGCATGGCAGCGAGAACAGGTGAACATCAGGTCATGTGACCTGTTAAAGGTTTGAGCCGTTTGTTCTGTACATAAAAACCTGCGGTGCTTAAAGTGAGGCACACGGGCCCCCAGGGGCCCTGAGGGAGGTGTAAGTCAACCTGTGGCTAAAGACAGACTTCCTGATTTCCTGAGTTCCTCAATGCAGACAGGATAACTTCCTGGGAAGTGTCTGGACCTCTCTAACTCTCTGTCCTCCAATAGTCATTGTTATGAATATAGTTACAGCTATACTTACAGGTGCATCTGCATAGTTACAGTTACATCTACAGTTATAGTTAAAACTGTAACTGTTCAGATAAAATGTAACTATTCACATACAACTGCAACTATAACTGTAAGTATAACTGTAACTATAGCTGTAACTGTAGATGTAACCGTATATACAGTTATAGTTACATCTACAGTTACATTTACATTTACAGTTATATAGTTACAGTTGCATCTGCATAGTTACAGTTATAGTTACACTTTTATCTAAAGTTATAGTTACATCTACAGTTGCATTTAGAGTTATGCTGTTAGTTATAGTTCTATAAATATATATACATACATTCTAGTTATAGTTACAGTTACAGTTACATTTACAGTTATAGTTACAGTTACATTTACAGTTATAGCTACAGTTACAGTTACATCTAAAGTTATAATCACAGTTACATTTACAGTTATAGTTACAGTTACAGTTACATCTACAATTATATTTACAGTTGCAGATACTGTTATAGTTACAGATAGGAACAGGAGGCAAATCCAGAAACACAGAGCGTTACAAGGAAGCGTTATGTTGTTCCTAGAGTATTTAAAAGTAGAATGGGAGGCAGAGCCTTCAGTTTTCAGGTCCCTCTTCTGTGGAACCAGCTTCCAGTTTGGATTCAGGACACAGACACTATCTCTACTTTCAAGATCAGGCTTCAAACTTTCCTTTTTGCTAAAGCATATAGTTAGGGCTGGACCAGGTGACCCTGAATCCTCCCTTAGTTATGCTGCAATAGACGTAGGCTGCCGGGGGATTCCCATGATGCATTGAGTTTTTCCTTTCCAGTCACCTTTCTCACTCACTATGTGTTAACAGACCTCTCTGCACTGAATCATATCTGTTATTAACCTCTGTCTCTCTTCCACAGCATGTCTTCATCCTGTCTTCCTTCTCTCACCCCAACCAATCACAGCAGATGGCCCCGCCCCTCCCTGAGCCTGGTTCTGCTGGAGGTTTCTTCCTGTTAAAAGGGAGTTTTTCCTTCCCACTGTCGCCAAAGTGCTTGCTCATAGGGGGTCATATGATTGTTGGGTTTTTCTCTGTATCTATTATTGTACGATCTACTGTACAATATAAAGCACCTTGAGGCGACTGTTGTTGTGTTTTGGCGCTGTATAAATAAAATAAAATTGAATTGAATTGAAGACTTGAAGCGAATGATGAGGTGAACTCAGTCAGACAATAACAAGGGTTACAGGAAGTAAAAACTATAAAACACACGAGGAGTTAACCTTCCAAACCTCTGATATCTAACGTGTACAGCATCAAACATCAGTCCCATTAATCCCTGAGCAGGTTTACAGATGGACCCCCTCTGTCTGGGCTCCAACCTTCATCACTGTAGCCTCCTCTCCTACTTTGTCCTCCCAAGTAAAAGCTGCAGAGCTTTTCAGACGCTTTGACTTTCAATTAGCATGAGCGGCTCAGCAGGAGCCTGCAGGAGGATTAACTTGTACCTGTGAAAAGCCCGGCAGGTAGACAGAGCGCCAGGCTGTGGTGAAGGAGAAGGAGAGTCTTATTGCTCCTCTTTAATACCAGCAGAGTGAGCAGGATGAAGGATGTGCAGGCTCAGGTCCTCATTTCACCTCTGCACACTGTAAGAAACCTTTCATCAGATACAGTAAAGGTCAAAGTTCAGGTGTGTCCACACAGAAAATATCCAGGAGTTGCTTAGAGAAGCTGTGGGATGTCTGGAAGTATCTCCTTAAAAAGCTGCCACCTGAGACCTGGAGAACAGGAAGAGCAGGTATGGATGGATAACTGACCACAGCAAAGGCAGCTGAAGCTGTTAAGGAAAAATATATTTTCTAGTGCTTCTTTGCTGTGTATTTTGTTTTATGTATTTTAATAACAGGCCTGTATACAAGAAGGGCAGCTTTGAATCACAAACTGTGTCCGAGGTTGTAAACTGCTTAGCCAGACTGAGACTGTGCAGAACAGTTCAGCTGAGTCATGGCGCTACAACAATCAGCCAATCACCGTGTTCCATCTTTATGTCACTGTGCACCCAAAGCACATCTGTGAGACCAACATCTGGACTCTCATTTCAGCCCTCTGCTCCACTCATCTTCACACAGACTTTCTATTCTATTTTAGTCTACTGACTTCTATTGTGTTTCTTCTTTGACCTCTGACCCCCACGTGGGGTAAATATTTCTACCTTAATCATGTGATACAGACAGATCTTTGAATCCCCCTCTCATCTGCAGGCACACCATCACAGTCCTGAACTTACACTGACTCAGTGTACATCTGAGTCAGTGTAAGCTTCAGCTGCCCATGGAAACCTGATGTGAGCACGAACACGAAACACCTGCACTGTTTAATCATCATGTGTTTGCCTTCACAACGGTGTGAGGTCATTAGGAGCTGTGAGGTCCTCAGACAGGTTAAAACCAGTGACTGTGGAGAACATGGATGATCTAACAGCATTTATGTTACAAAAAACGACCGACTGTTTCAAACAGACAGCCTGAGGTGTTCCTCAGTAAACTGGACTACCCGATGTCCTTAGCTAGCTAACTAAGATGAGCACTCGGCTATTCGGAAACTCATTTTGTAAAGTGCGTTTAGCTAATCCGAGCAGGTGAATGAATTTACCCTGACTAAGGAAATGAAGAGAAACGCCCCGGGCCACTCAGTTACTAACTAACTACCGTTACTGTACTTTTAGACCGTAAGAGCAACAGGACTCTGCTTCAGCTCCTGTGCAGAGCTGATTATTAAATATGTGCAAACAGCAGCATGTTTTCTGTCTCCTGTCACATCTGTAAGGACAGAAAGACCAATTTATTTTAAAAAGTAACCCCTTATTAGTCACGAACTATGGATTAAAATAGCAAAGCCCAATATTTATGTACTGAACTTTTACTCATATACTACATATACCCAGGCAGCAGGTCACACACTGCTGATAACACCTCCGTGTGTTGTGACCAGGATGCAGCAGCAGACTGAACCAGGACTCAAACCTGCTCCATCATCTCATCTTTGCAGATGTCCATTTATACAGCACCGACAACTCAAAGGTGAACATTATATTGGAAAATCTGTTAGTATATAAGGCTTATTTTAATAAACAGCTCTCTGTCAGCAGAACTGTAGAACTGAATAAATGTAAGAGAAGAGCTTCAGATCCTGAGTGTGTGAGGACAGAGAGGCTCAGCTGTATTTCAGATCTGAGGGATAAACCTTATATTTCAGTTTGTGGCGGTTCTGTTCTCTTTGTGATTGCAGGAGCCGTCCTCAGATTCAGACCTCAGCACCACCCAGTGACAGCAGACAGATCATCCATCATGTTCACATGTTAATTGCAAAACTAATGACAACAAGGTTAAAGCACCACATGTGCTGTCAGTGAAAGCTGCAGCTGTTTATTGATAAAGTTAAACACTGACTGTACTCAGCTGCATGAAGAGAACATGATGTTTTCTCTGACACAATTAAATAAAACCCGATGAAGGTCAAAGGTCGTCACTTGTATGTTGAACTAAAAACTTGTCGTCTGGGATCCTTTCACTGTTTTTTGCCAATGGTGTGTTATTTACCATAAAGTAATTCAGAGTCCGTCATACCAGAATAACCAGAGAGGATGATATATTTTTTAATATATATCGTTCTGCAGGACTAAATATAATATCCGTCCATCTTCTTCTGCTTATCCGAGGCCGGGTCGCAGGGGCAGCAGCCCAAGCAGAGAAGCCCAGACCTCCCTCTCTCCTCCTGGGTGAGGGACCAGACAAAGAGCGATTCAGAAGACCTCTATTAGAAGACCATCGAGAGAACAGTTCACTCTGCCCGGGATAGGATTATTGGTGCCCCGCCCTGGAGCCACGCCCGAGGGTGAGCGTCTGGTGGCCAGGCCTTAGTCCATGGGGCCCGGCCCAGCACAACCAAAAAAGGGACATGGGCCCATCTTCCTGCAGGCCAACCACTCGCAGGAGGCACCGCAGGGGTCGGGTGCATTGTGAGTCGGGCAGCGGCCAGGCCAGTATCATTATGTAAAAGTCCAGCGCCTCTGAGGATTATCTGAGTACTTTAGGCTCACTGTGGAGTTCTGAAGATTTCCCTTTGAGGGAGCTGCTGGCGAAGATCACGAGTCCTGCTTGATCCGTGTATGAGCGTCAGCCTTCCTGATGTTTCTGAGAGGATGACTCTCTCAGTGGGTCAGCAGAACATCTGGCACAGGACAGCTGTGATGAAAGAAAGGGAGGAAGTTTCTCCAAACCTCAGCCTGGTCCTGATGGTCCCCCTCACTAGTTTTCCCCCAGGGTGGATGTAGCTGGTAATAATAATACTAATGTGGACTAAATTATTATATGAAAAGAACAAAAGACACTTTTATCAAACCTGCTGCAGTTTTAAATCTAGCCTTTTATTTAAAGTGTCCATTAGGGCTGCCACAAACGATTATTTTGATAGTCAACTAATCAGATCATCATCCATTAAACGTAAAACTACAGCTTATTGCACCAGCAGCATCTGCTCTTATATAACTATCATTAGCTTACAGCTTTAAGTGTTTAAGGTGCTAACTAAAAATAAAGACAAGATGATAGTTTATTCAATTTTAATGAAATTTGCAGAATGTTTGGGTGAAGTTTAATAAACTCCTTGCTATCTAAACTATAACAGGACACCGGAGTAAATTCTCCAGCATCTCACACTTCTGATAATCAGCTGTCTGCTTGACGTTTATTCAGCTGTGTAAAAACTATAACTTTAATCTCAGCCAAACCGATTTACTCAGGAACAAATAAAATACTGAAAAAAAAGCCAAACAATAACATTTTTAAGTTATCTAAGTGACTTATATATCATGTTTAGCCTGAGTAGCGAAAGATGGCGGTGGGTTTGAAAACGATTTGCCGGGAGTCCGGTGTTCTCACGGCTCTAGTGACCTAGCCCCCGGCTAGCTATCGAGCTAGTGGGTAACAGACGTCTCCGAAAACGTCGGAGCGCTTTTGAAAATATGCGGTGTCTTGATAAACTGAGCCGATATTTGAGGTTTACACAGCTACATTCTTACCTGAAAATATGTTAAACGTTTATTTTGTGACCCAGAAAGAATAATAAGAATAATATTAAAACTAACTAGCTGCCGCCATTGTTGGAAACTGAGCTGGGCTGCGCTATGAATTCTGGGACACAGCTTCTTCTTCTTCTTCTTCGGGGTTTAACAGCATCCTTGTACATGCAGTGCTGCCATCTTCTGTTTCAGTCCGTTATTACACTCTTAAATCCTGCTACTTATTCCTGCGTCTTTTGTGATCTTACAAAGCTTCAAACGACGCGTCGACTATTAAATCAGTCGTCGCCCATTTTGATAGTTGACGTAATCGTGACTAGTCGACTAATCGTGGCAGCCCTAGTGTCCATGTTAGCAGGCTGTGGAGTGCTGTCGCTGTAACTTGGTTAGGACCGTTTACACTGGGTAAACTCGTGAGTGTGTCTCAGGCTGTGTCTGCTGCATCAACACCTCCTGCATGCAGATGAGTCCAGCGGGTTGTTCACTGCTTTGTGTTTGTGTCTTTTGGAGGACTTTTTGAATTGTACCACATTTACCTGATATTGGGACGAACAGGTAACCCGGGTCACATCCAGAACGAGTTTAATGCAGAGCAGCAGAGTGAAGGTGGAGGTGATGGAGCAGCTGCTGTGCTGCAGGTGGAGTGAGATGAACTCTGTGTTATCTCTGAAATAATGAAATAATGATCTCACCTGCAGGTCTGGAGCCCGTGAGAAGTCCTGCAGCAGGCTGTGGGTGGAGGTGGAGGAGTCTGTTTCCTGCAGATAAAGTGTAGGGAAGCATGAGCAGGTGAATCCAGCTGGGTGGAGGTCTGTGTGGGTGGAGCAGCCACAGATTAGCAGCTGTCACAGGCTAAGGTGTTCCTTGCAGAGCCAGAGGGTCAGAGTGGGAGGATCAATCCTCCACAGCTGAGGAGCTCCATCGGCCTGCTGCGGGAGGTTTCTACGGAGACAAGCGGGCCTCAGTTTAAATGTGATTGGATGTTACTGATCAGCTGAGTCATGGAGCTATTTACCGCCTTTGTAAAGTCTTTATTAGTCTTTATCAGCTGGACTCACACCAACCTCAGCACCGTGTGACAGCAATCAGCCAATCACCGTGTTCCATCTTCATGTCACTGTGCACCTAAAGCACATCTGTGAGAACAACATCTGGACTCTCATTTCAGCCCTCTGCTCCACTCATCTTCACACAGACTTTCTATTCTATTTTAGTCTACTTTAGGTCACGCGTGCGTGTGTGAGGTGAACATGTGTGCAGAAACCAGCACACACACTGTGTCAGAGTGTGTTGGGACACCTTGTGGCTTTTTGAAACAAGATGAAGTTCCTCTTAGAGAAACCTCACCTGTGAGAAGCTGCCGCCGGCCCGTCGTGGTGAAAGATGCGGAGGTGAAACAGCTTCCTGTCATTTGAGCTGCTGGAGGTGAAGCTGCTTCAAACAGGTGAAGTCACACAGGCAGCAAGCGGCGTGTTGACACAGCAGGCGGTGGGCAGATGGTGGAGTCAAACTTAATGCGACCCTTCAGGGGTGCGTGCGCCGCCGGGGTATCGCCATATGTGACGCAGCTGAAGAGCAGATCCCGGATCAGGCTTGCGAGGTCGCACGCCGCACGCGCCGCCACCTGCTGCCTCCACAGCGCTGTTTAAACTGCTTCAGAGTCGCTGCTGCAGATGCTCAGAGATGCTGCCATGACAGCCAGGCTTCATCACAAGTAAACACCTGAACCTGAACCAGAACCGACCTGCAGCAAAGAGGAGAGCTCGCCGCTGGCCTCCTGTGGGGTTGGTTTACCTCGAGCTCAGTTTGGACCCAAATGGAAAAAACGAAGTAAACACAGGAGATTTCACCTGAGCAAGATGACTGTGAGGAGGAGGCAAAGAGCCATCTCAGCCGAGGAGCCTGCAGTTTGTTTCTTTGAAATTAATTTGTGAAGAACATTGAAGATGTTGTGTTTGTGCTCTCTCAAAGGTTGTGATGTCACTCGGCGTCCACCATGTTGGTGCTCTGAGCCAAATCATCCAGCGATGACCTGTCAATCACAGGAAGCCCCACCCACAATCTTCTGTGATTCTAACAGGATCAAATTAGGCACTGCCTCCACCTGACCTCCAACTCAACACAGCAAACAGCAGATCCCACACAGGAATACATACAGTGTATGAGTGTGCACCCCCCCCCCCCCCCCCCCCCCCTTTCGTTTGGGCTTTGTTGACACCAGGTTGTCGAGCTGATGTTCTCACACCAGAGAGGAGCTCGCTGTGACATCATCAGGAGTGCAGACGCCCTCACAGTGAGTCTAAATCCAGGAAAACACTCCTGACTCCAAAAACAACAGAAACTCAGCACTGCAGTAAAAATATCAGCTGCTCCCCTCTGATCCAGTCTGTCCCTGAGGACTCCACGGGTCACATCTCAGACTCTGATATTTACCATGTGACGTGTGACTGGCTCTGTGACGTTTCCAGGAGCAGCAAAGGGCTGTGAAAGGTGGAGGACGACCAGACTCTGACCTGAATCAGCCACACCATCACCCCAGAAACATCTGGAACACCAGGTGTGGTCAGTTGTAGCGCGAGCTGCAGCTCAGATGATCAGATGTGCAGGTTGGTGGTGCTGGTGTGTTGTGGGTCATTCAGGGAGGTTTTCTGTCTCAGCTCTGCTTGGGGGTAATCCACCTTTGTGAGCCTTTGTTTGTGCCCACGCACAGATTTAAACACAGATCCTGTGACGCCATGTAAACGTGAGGGCGGACCTTCTTCTTCTGCTGCATTAACTCTTACAGTAAGTTGGGTTTGTGTGGAGCCTCGTCACACGCAGCCCTTTTCCTTTTCTTCCTCCATCCAAAGGCTGACAGGCTTATGCAGCACGTAGGATGTCCTCATTGTCTGCAGCAGACTGTTTCCACAGCGGCGTGTAGGCGGACGTGTTTCATGTGGAGAAAGAACCACCACGGGCGCTTCGACAAACAAGAGGAAGGCTTTTGGAACTTTGTGTAACTCCATGCTTTCAGTCTCCCCGCTTCAGATCAGATTTCACACTGCATGTGTGGACGCTTCATTTCTCATGGTTCATGTTCAGTCCTTGGGGACCCGGACACGTGCTCAATAACGCTGCTAAAACAACATGTCAGGGGGTCGAACGCGAAGCCGCCCGGGCATCCGGACCCGACTCTGATTCCTGCACAAACACAGAGACTGAAAATCTTCTGGACGCCAGACAGAAACCTGCTGCTCAGGACAGACGGCTCACCCAGCTGGACTTCAACCCCACCTCTGGCTGCACCTCACACCCCCCCACAGCCTCCAGCCCTGCTTTACAAATACACTTACAGTTACATTCATTTCAGTGTCATTAATATAGCACCAAATCAGAACAACAGTCACCTCCAGGTGCTTTTATTGTAAAGACCAAACAATAATACAGAAAAAAACACAACAATCATATGGCCCCTTATAAGTGAGTGCTTGGTGACAGTGGGGAGGAAAAACTCCCTTTGAACAGGGAGAAACCTCCAGCAGATCCAGGCTCAAATGTGATTGGTTCATCAGCCAAAAACCGAAACCTGCCTGGACTTACCTTCAGTACAATAACTAAGTGTAACTGCTTCGTTACTGTCCTGAAGCAGGATTTTCAGGAATCTGTACCTTAATTAAGCATTTATTTTCACTTTTAGTCCCTAAATTATAACACAAATAGTTCAATTCCTAACATTTTCCAAGCAGACTTGTTCTTTAAGGTTGATCAATAGCGTTTATACCCAGGCGTTAAAGTGTCGTAGTCAGCTACGAGCTGGCGCTACAGAAGAGGAGCGCAGAGGTCATCTTTCTCCACCATATAATGTTCTGCTGACAGAAAGTTAGTGACACAAATGAGTGAATAACAGCCGGTTCTCTTTAGCTTTGAGGGCTTTAGTGCTTTAGTTTCCTTTGGTTGTTTCGATGTTTTCAGTACTTTTGGCAGGATTGGATCGTTCTGGTTACGTTTTTCTGATGGTCTCATCCTCTCATTTTTGAAATAAAAGTGATTGAAGCTGAACGATGAGCTTCTGACAGGATTCAGAACCACAGCAAACCATCATGGCTGACGACAGCAGAGCGTGTGTGTGCGTGTGCGTGCGTGTGTGTCTGTGTTAAACAGGGAAATAACGTGACTTTAATGGTGTCAGAGGTTGAGGTAGGTACAAGCGCCCTGACGGGTTTATGGGGCGAGGAGTGAAGTGCAGCTGGCAGAGTGCCAGGAGCCTGCAGGTAGCTACGCTAACGCTAACAGAGTGTGCCACAGATTACAGTCCAACCAGACTCTCTGTGTGTGTGTTTATTTAGTTTTTTGTCTGTTTGGAAGCTGACACAGTCTCTATGGAGATGGGTTTTGGGGGGTAGCAGGAGGAGAGAAGCTGCAGAGAGGCGTGTAAGACTGCAACTCTGCTTCCTGGTCCCAACTCTGGATAGTCATATTTTGGGGGGTTTAATAAATTTGTCCATATTTCTAGAAATGAGAGCTGCTCCATCCAAAGTGGGATGGATGCCGTCTCTCCTAACAAGACCAGGTTTCCTCCAGAAGGTTTGCCAATTATCTATGAAGCCCACATCGTTTCTGGGACACCACTCAGACAGCCAGCAGTTTAAGGAGAACATGCGGCTAAACATGTCACTCCTGGTCTCATTGGGGAGGGACCAGAGAAAACTACAGAGTCCCACATTGTTTTGGCAAAGTTGCACACCGATTCAATATTGATTTTAGTGACCTCCGATTGGCGTAACCGGGTGTCATTACTGCCGACGTGAATTATAATTTTACTGTATTTACGTTTACCCTTAGCCAGCAGTTTTACATTTCTCTCGTCTGCTCTGGCCCCTAAATTACAGAATTAAATGAACAAAAGACAATTTCAGAGGGTTTCATGTAAGAACAACTACATGAGGTGCTAAAGAATAACTAAGGAACACGAAATATAAAAGAATAAACCATGAAAAGCCCACAAAATCCCAGAACATAGAATAACAAAACCAAAACACAGAGTCACCCGACTCCATGACACTGGGGGTCAAAAGAAGCATAAGCTTATAGTTTTACCTGCTTTTACATTATTTGAATGTTGTATGGTTAAAAAATATTGTCTGGTTTCATTTATAAAGCATCAAAAACACAGTTTGGCGTTAGAACATTTGGATTTATGTCTATGAAAATTAGCAAGTGAAATTAGTAAATGAATCAAATAAAATTTGTTTGCCCTATTTGCAGGGTAATCAAAACAGCCAAACAATATTTTTCCATAACACAGAGAGAAGTCAGAGTACATAAAGTACGTAAGCAGGACTAAGATAAGTGAAACTCTTTCTGACAGTTACAAAATGAACAGTTAACATCAGTCATAGAAGAAACGTTCTGGTGATGATGAATGTTTATCAAAAATATTTCCTGTATTTTGATGATTAACAGGAATTTCGATGGTAAGTTCCAAATTTTCTTCCACTCCGGGTCCCGTATAAAGTATTCCAATGAGCAGTTCTGTCGTACGTATGTCACGGGTGTTTTTCTTCTTTACAGAAGGGAAACAGATCTGTCCAACACAGGAAGCAGCAGGATCCAGTCGTGGTCAGATCATTAACAACAGTTTCTGTGCAGTTTGAAACACCAGGAAGGACAGTATCAAATACTATGCATACTCCTTCACTGGGACAGGAAGCCCATATATACTCAAACATTCAGAGTAAGAAAGTAAACAGCCATTTGGATTAAGAAGTTGCACGAGAAGATGAATCCCACGAACAAACCAGTCACCTACAAATAAAGATTTGTGTTTGTATAAAATGTCTGTGTTGATCCAAAAAGCTTCTGTCTAGGAAAGTTGAACAGTTTTACGGGAATTTGATCAACATTGTAATTACAAAGTAAAACTAACTTAAGACCACCAACTTTAAAAAAGTATATAACTGGGAATAAAGTTCCAAATTGGTTCCTTGTTGTGTTCCTGAGAAACGTTTGATCCAGTTTATTTTAAACTCATTGTTTATTGTAGAAAATTCACGTGTACAACACCATGTTGGTATGAGTTGGATAAAACTGTTCTCTTATATTATGTATTGGAGAAGAACATGTTACATCTGCACCTTCACCCTCAGACTCTGTTCGTCACTGTCCTTTAAAGGGAGTCCGTTATCTCAGCACCCACCTGCGAGTCTGAACGTATGGTTAGAATCGTTCATTCAACATCTGGACAGCTTTAAAGTGCTGATGTTGATGTCAGTCAGGATAAAGATAAGTGGAATCTTTCTCATGAAACATGTTTGAAGCTGTTCCCAGCAGAAAAAGGTTAGAGCGTGACGTGTCTGTGACGCGTGAGAGCGCTGGCCTAAATCACGTCTGCACTGATATCTCATTATAATCTTCCTCCTGCTCAGAGACGATCAGCCGCTCAGAGCTCAGTGATGTTTGGACCGTGTGAGGAGATCCCCCTCTCTGACCTCTGAACTCCTCCCGGCTGGACGGGGCTCAGTTCCTCGGACTGACTGGCTGTTACTGAGCACGCTCAGACCGCCCTCCCCCTTCCCGGAGGCTAACAGTGGTTCATCAGAGGAATTCTGCGGAATTTATGCACCGTCTCCCGGCTAATTGAATTAGACACATGTTGTCAACAGTGTGGCCATTGTGGGAGCTGCACAATGTGGACTTCATGCATCTACAGCCATCCAGCCCCCCCACTCACAGCCCCCACCCCTACAACCACCACTGACTCTTTATTGTGCTGCAGTCAGAGATCTGCCCCAGGCCCCATCATCGACCATCATTAACCAAACCGGGGGCAGAGAACCTGACCGGCGGGTGGGGG
>NW_024582826.1:416638-424132 GCF_018398535.1 Haplochromis burtoni
GGTCCAGGTCACCTACAATGGGGTGGGACCAGAAGTTCAGTGACAGTAAAGGAGTTTTTATCTTTAAAGATGCAGCTGATCATCAGTTTGATTAATGATTATTCAGCGATTGATCAGTCGACTGTGAAAACCTGCAGTTTGTTTTCACATGAAGTCTGCAAATGAAACCCACAAAATAATTCATTGAATATCAGACTCAGCAGACTATCAGTGATCAGATGAGCAGCTGATCACTGATAATCAATAATCGGGGTTTCTTTATTTTAACCAACACAAATCAAACAGAAAGGAAGCAGCCGCAGCACGCAAACAGCTGCTCACATGGTCTCTGCTCCAGTCCGATCTGAGGTTGACCCAGAGCCTGCAGCAGGTCCAGAAACCCGTCACACACAGTGGGTATCAGTCTGGTCAGTGATGGAAGCAGGAGGAGCTCTTCCTCTCCTCGGTTAGCCTGTCTGATGAGCGGTTTGTGGGGTCGTGCAGTGACCCATGTGCTCACTGACCCTCTCAGCTGCAGATGTTTGCAGATGTGTTGGAGGACAAGAGAACATCAGAGAACGTGTTTCACAGCTCGACTCAAACGTTATGCATGTCTGAGATGAAAAATCATACACTCTCGTTTTATGGTTGTCATGGTAACACCTTGAGTGATCCTGGCAACAAATAAAAACAGACAGGAAAGAAGACTGACCCACACAATAAAGCAGGAGATAACAGACAGAAGACTTCACAATGGACACGATTACATGATCACAGACACACAAACTGACGCTTAGTCTGAACCACAAACAGACTAGTAAACACTCAAACAAACTCACAAACAAACAGACACACAAACACACATCAGGGTTAAATCTTTTCAGGCTGCAGCTCTTTAGACTCCTTTAGTGCGAGTAACTAACTGTGTGTGTCCGTGTCCATTGCAGAGCAGGAACAACACTCCTCTGTGTGTAACCTTTCCTCCTGGGGCTTCGTGCTCTGCACCAAAACCACTAATTAGCATGACTGTCATCGCGGCGGTGAGGAACAGTGCAGCCGTGATGGAGCAGTCACAGGACTGCTCATGTGACGGCGTTACACATTACGACACGAAGAGCCGTTGCTCCTTCGAGCTGAGCAGCAGTTGAGACGCTGTGACTGCGTTTTCACTCGTCAACATCCGTCAGAGACAAAATCAGGCCCAAGAATCAGATTTCCACATCACACTCCTGTGAACCTGAATCCCACATCAGGCACACACAGGACGCACATCACAGGCATGTTAGCTGAAAGAACAGCCATCACGTTGACCTCCCACATAGAGCAGGCTGGCGCGAGGCAGGTTAAACCTGTTAGGACCTTTGTCCGTGAGGCCTTCGGTCCTGCTGCATGGACCTGAGAGCATAACGGACTGAATCAAATCCAAACATCAGGAGGACCCAGAAAAAAAGCATGCAGGGCTCCCTGAGTGCTCCTGAAGGAGGAAAGAGCTCCAGCGTCTCCTCTATCAGGAGACGTCACCCTGCAGCTCTCAGATCAAATCGGGGTTCACAGGCAGGAGGAGAAACCACCTCCAGCTGGTCCGGTCTGTGGTTAACAGCACTGCTGTGAACACGTCACACCTCGTGTGACCGTGAGACACACCTGCAGTCACATGACTCCTGATAGCCGGTGTAAAAACACGAGGGACCTGCAGATGCAGAAGAAGAGGCCTTTGTGAGCTCAGACATTCCTGTGAGTGGCTCCCCGTCTTCGCCGTACAGTGGACACTTTATTTCTGTTCCCGCTGCAAACTTTGTTTACAGATTTGCGAAACCCCCCAAAGCCGAGTCGATATGCTAATGGAGAGTACTACTGCGACCCGCGGCCATTCCTGGACGTGGGGACACTCCCAACAGACGCTCTTTTGTTCGACCCAGGACTGGGACTGCGCCTGGCCTCAGGGATCTCTGATTCAGAAGGCATCTGGTCTTTAGTGACTGAACATGACAGATACACACAGCTCTGCTAATTCTGGAGCGCCTCTGGTCATACACGATGAATGAAACAATAAATAGTGAGTGGAACAAAGGACGGGCTCTTCGTGATGAGGAGGATGACCTCCGATGGGCTCATCTGACCTCTGAGATTCCAGCAGTATCGGACCTCTACTGTTTAATGCCTGAACCCTGAACCAGAAACAGTTAATCTCCCTCTGAGGGTTAAAATCTTGAACATGAACTCCTCACGGGACCAAAGCAAACAACAACAAGAGCGCCTAAAAAGCTGTGAAAAAAGCACGAGAAAATGTGGAGGAAGTGCCAGAACAATTAGTTTCACTGCGACTCACACTAACCTTCAAACAGAGCGTGGACATGGAGGGCAGCCGGCCTCCCGCCGGCCTGGTTTCACCTGCTGTGACTCTGTGTGGGATCTGTGGGGATGCCAGGTAGGAAAACCCCAGCGTGGAGCCAAACTGGGACAGAAAGAACAAACTGTTTCCCTCCAGCAACAGAAAACAGCTCAATCATGTGGTTTGCATTTCTGCATCGTTCCCGATCAAACGGGAAGCTGACATGGAAAGACGCTTCAATTAACCACGATTAACACGAGCCAACGAGGCCCCTTTGATTGAATTATGTGAAAAATAAAAAAGGGGATTTCTGCACTATGAACCATGTGTTTGTGATCTGCTCTCATCCGCCTGATGGAAACCTTCACAGGTAAGTGGCAAACATGAGGTTTCTTCTGGGTCAGTTGACCCTGACTCTGAAAGGAAACTCAGGAGTCAGGAAGGAAAAATCTGTGATCCAGGCTGAGGTCACAGAGAAGGCATTGAGATCTGAGAGGAGACACAAGGAACAGCAGCTGAACACCTGACTGTGGCAGGGCCACACCTGCAGGAAACTGAGGTGCAGACAAACAGGAATTCCAAAATAAAACAGGAACCAGAACACAAAACAAATCCCAAACCTTGGAATGAGTGCAGAAAAATCCAAAACCCGAGCTGGTCTCCTCTTCTGGGTCATCTCCGAGTGCACCTCTGGACCTCCACAGCCCTGCGGGTCCTTTATGACCGCCTGCAGCTTTTCATTGTCAGGAGGAAGATAAGAGGCAGGAAGGTGAATCTGGTGCTGTTGGCGATGTTACAGCAGACCTGCACGGCCTCAGCAACAGTGGAGAAAAGAAAGAGCGAGTTCCTGGAGCTCCAACACTGAGGACTCAGACTGTAAACTGCTCAATCATCAGCAGATTCAGGTCAATTTGAGCAGAAGCTGATGCCTGCAGCGTAGCAGAGTGGGTCAGAACAGCACTACTGCTCAAAGCCAACTTCCTGTAAAACTCTGAGTCTCTGTGGACAGATGAAGCAAAACCGTCTCGGGCTAGCTGTAATGAGCCTTCAATATAATAGAGACAAATGACCAAAATGAGTTTTCAAATGATTATATTTAAGATTTAATACAAAGTTTTATTAGTTTCACAAATAATTGAGATCATTACATCACAGATCGTTAAAATAGTTTAAAGTTAAAACAAATGATACAGTAACACATCTGAATAATGTAAGCAGCAGAAAGAACGTTACAGAGAGGCTAAAGATGAGTTTTGGTTTTAGTGAAAGTAAAATAAAGAAGATATAAAAACTGGGTGAATAGCTCACTGTCTGCGTTTTAACGCTGAACTCACAGCTGAAACAACATAATTATTGCAAAGATGCTGTCCACTCTGCTGCTCCTCAGCTCTGCGCATCTGATTGGCTGCCCTGCTCTCCTTTCTGTCTTTATTTGCTCTGATTGGTTCTCCACACTCCGCACTCTCTGCTCTGTGCGCCCTCTGACCCGGCTCAGTATTCATCTTTAATAACTCCATGTGTTTATCAGTTTATCCATCAGGCACACTGTTGTGAATGCTAGGCAACCCAGCATGCTGCTGTTTTACTTTCAGATCTAGTGTTACGTTATCCTGTGTTAGAGGGTGACCTCTGCGCTACAAACCACTGTTAATGCTGGATGGTTTAATATTACATTTATGCTGTTTGTCTGTGCTTATGTTTACTGTGCGTGAGTGCTTATGGCTGTGAATGTTAGCAACACAGTTGGATCCCTGTGACTCGGTAAAAAGTTTTAGCCGTGCCTAACTCCAAGAGAGCAAAGACTGAGTACTGTGGAGACGCATCAGTCACCACGAGACCAGCCTGATGAATAACTGTGCATGTCCTGGAAATCTGCAGGTGCTTCACAGCGACTCACAAAGCTGCTTTAGCACGTGCTGACTCGTCATCCTCAGACCTCTGCAGGGTCACACCTGAACAAAGACACAAACTCCATTCAAAGCGCTTCACTCCTGAGCCTGGGACCAGGTGCTTAAGGTGTGACCGAAACAGGAAGCGGCCCTGATGGACAGTCAGAGTGGAAACCCCCATTAGCCAGCACAGAGGAAGAGGAACGCCACCGTGGAGCCTAACGCATCAATTTAATAAGCTCTTGTTAGTGCTGATTTAATCATGAACACAAGCTGCTGCTGTGCTCCGTGTTTTCTGAGGTAATCAGATTGAGAAGCTGCTGCATGAATCATAAAACAACTGGTTTACTCCCACCATGAAAATGAACAGAAGACCTCCCAGAGCTAGCACTACGAGTTGGTCCTGGATTCTGGTGGAGGTTCAGTTTTTCTGTCTCAGCGTGACCTCGAGACAGAAACAAAGCCAGAGTCTGAGACGAGTGTGATAGCACACACGGCAGCAGCACAGAGAGCGCTTCATGTCGGGCTGTAAATCTCTTCAGAGGAGCCAAACTGTACAATCACATCAAAAAAGCGTTTGTACTGCATATAATTTAATAATTAGAGACTCAGTGGAAGCAATAAAGACTGCACTCATTCAAATCATCCCAACGTTACAAGCAGCAAAATAAAATTTAATCTCTAATGAAGATTTAGTGTTGAAGTGTAAACACAAATAAATGTAAATCACCCAGAGGCTTCATGTGGTCTGAATTCCCCTCAGTTCCTGCTCACGCTGCCTCTCTCTTATTTTCTATAAATCTACTAATTCTATTTTATTCTGGCACAGGTTTTGTGGTGCGCTCACAATTACATTGTGCACGTACAATGACAATAAGGGGCTATTCTATTCTATTCTATTCTATTCTATTCTATGAACCTTGGCCTGATGCATGCTGGGAGCAGGTGGCCGGCGTCTCGCTGTCTGTCCACAACCTTTCATTATTCCATTTCCTCCTTTTCTCTGTTTCCACCTCTTTCTGATTCTATCAATCTTCATCCTGCTTTACGTCAGAGTCTGCTGCACATCTTCATTACCTCGATGTCCTCAGACCATCCGAGTCCACCCGAGAACATCAACCTCTGTTACACACCAGCAGAGTCCACCTGAATCCTTTCCAGATCATCAGAGTACTGCAGAGTCTCACAAAACCCAACGCAGTCCATCCAAGACCCAGAGCAACACCTTACAGATCAGTGGTCGCCTGATCACATTGATCATGATCAGTCGGCCTGGTTATTGAACAGAGCTGTTCTGCCCTGCGTTCTTTTGAGCGTGGTTTCAGTTTTGGACAAACTAAAGACTTTTAAAGCCTTCATCAAAGCTCCTGGTTCTTCTGTGAAAGAGATTTCCAGGAGTCTGTTTTTAACGGTCATCGAGCTGAGACACCGAAGCTGCTTCAGCTTCATTTTGCTTTCTCAGTTTCTATCTGCTTGGTCTGTAAGGGTCCACAGGCGCAGCATGGTGGTGCAGTCGTTAGCACTGTTCCCTCAGAGCAAGAAGATCCTCGGTTCAATCTGGTCTTTCTGTGTCTGTGTGGGTTAAGATGTCTCGACATTCTGATATATCCATAGGTGGAAATGGTTGTCTGTCTCTCTGTGCCCTGTGACAGACTGATCACCTGTCCCGGTGCTTCTCCTCCTATGGCAGTGGGCATTGGCTCCAACCCTGAAGACCCGGAAGAAAATGGATCAAAGAAGAGGATACAAAGGGCTCTTGATCCTGTTGTTGCTATGTTGCCTTTTGATGGCCACCTACAACATGAAAGTCCTTTGGCTGGCATCGTGCATTTATGACAGCAGCCAATCATATTCTGTTTGTAGCAGTAAGCACGAGTGCAAACTAGAAGTTTTCCTGTTACTCTCTGTGAATGGTACCTATGGTCTTTGATCAATGGTCATGACAATTTGCATATTAATGATTATAAACTGACCTCCCAGCCCAGTGTTCATTCAGTGGTGCTAGTGTCAGTCATTGTGCAAATGTCCTGTTTATGAGGTTGGAGACCTGCAGTCAGCTGACACTGAAGAAGTCACCTGATGATGACAGCAGGACTGCTGACAACCTGAGTGTTTGCTGCTGTCTGGATTTAAGGCTAACACTGAGCATGTGTGTGACTGAGTCTTCATCAAACACCATGTGTTATGTGGTCGTTGTGCCCTCACCTGTCTCCTGCTGGGCGAGCTGCAGCCTGTAATCTGGTTTTCCTGAGGATTATGTGTACAGATGAAAACAGAGGATTAACAGACAAACCGACAACATGTGGCGACTGTCGACACTCTGACGGCCGACTCCTGCTTTTATTGGCAGGTTCATAAAGGTTGGTTTCAAGGTTCTGTCTCAAGCATGTATTTTATTAGCGTTATTAGTATTCGAGTATTTGAACTGACGTGGTGAAAAAATTCTTAATTCAGTTAAAAATTTCTTAAGAATTTTAAGATTTCAAATTGATGCAATAATAAATAAATCACTGTGTACGTGTAACAGTATCTAAGCTATCGTTGCCTTTTCATTTATTTCAGGAATAAAACTCTTTTTTCATGCGATTTTTAATTCATCTGAGTTTCATGGGTGGGACCACACCTCCATATGTGCCCTTACAGTTCTTTATTGGGACCCCCCCTCGTTCACTTGTTATTAATGTGTGGGGATTTGGCTTGGGAGCCAGTCCTCTCTGAGGCCTTCCCCAAACAACTGCCTGAATTCATGCTTCATTACCTCCGAGAAACGCTGTCAAATCTAAAATGAGGATGTGGTCCCAGCGAGTGAAGTCCTACCAAAGACTTGAGCAGAAGCTGCACAGCATGTTCAACACTTCCAACATGAGACATGTGACCATGAGAAAGTGAAGCTCAGATGTTTTGTTCTTGCTGAACTCTGTTTTTTCCGTTTGTGGCTTCAGGGGTTTGGAGGTCTGCAGAGCACCTGAGCGAGCTGCTTTTAGTGAATGGAAAGCTCGTAAAGTGAACTTGATTAGTGGCTTCAGAAATAAAGCGCCTCCCTGGGCCGAGCGTGCCGGTAGTGCCTCCTCCTCGTTATCCTCACATCAGAGTCAGACTTTCCTGCTTGTGCTCGTGACGCCTCAGACAAGCCAAGAAACCCGGAGCCCACGTTGGTGGCCGAGCACACACGTCTGAACTTAAAGACGCTCGTCTTGCTGTCTCTGTGGGGACTGGTTAAAGGGCAGCACCCAGGCAAGGACACGTCTGAGAGCGCACACACACGCACACACACACGCACACACACACACACAC
>NW_024582826.1:424616-432846 GCF_018398535.1 Haplochromis burtoni
TTACTGCTACAACTACACGTTTCTTTTCCAGCTATTTATTTATGAGTGACTTATGTATGCATATATATGTATATGTTGTACTATTCTTAGCGTTTTGTCTGTCTTGTTAATGTTGGTTAATGGTGGTTTATAATGGAGCACTGTAACAAAAAAGAATTTCCACCAGGGATCAATAAAGTATTCTGATTCTGATTCTTAGTAAAGCTAAGTCAGCGTGCGGTCTGTTACCTTTGCACATGTTCAGACTCAGAGACCTTTGAAGTGCCACAGAGGAGGCTGTTTTTGGTTTGTCTTATGGTTTCTTCGGCTGCTGGTTTGACATGAACTGCCTTTCAGAGAGCGACTAACGAGCTAACACGAGGTGGCGCGAAGGCAGAGGAAATAACCGAGGACTTTAGGAAATACAGGGACATTAATGAAGGGCAGGTGTGAGGGCGTGCTCTGAGGACCGTGCTGATTTCATGTGTGGAAAACCTTCACCGTGCCTTCCTCTTCTCCTTCGGCTGGTGTCCAGAGAGGCCTGAGCGGTGGGAGGAGGCCGGCGGAGTGATCAGCTGCTGTTTGTCCTCGGGCTGACTGACAGCTCGGTTTATCTGCGGCTGACACGGCGTCCTGCCGAGCGTCCTGTTGGCTGCGCGGGTTTGAATCCCGGCCAGAGGAAGTTGGCAGTGGCAGCTCGCAGTTATTAAAATAAACTTCCTGTCAGAGATGTTGCCATGGCATCTCACTGTAGCGTCGTTGTTTCCCATCGTTATGTTTCAGCTTATGGTTCCTCTTTTCACACGGACACGGTGGTGGTGGCGCTGAGGACAGCAGACAGGAAGTGTCCCGCTGAGAGACACAACAGTGTGTTTGTTCCTGTATAAACTGAGGACAAAGCACCGATCACTGATCTATAACCAATAATCACATCACAGGAAACAGAAGGTCGTCTCTGTGAGAAACCAAGCCGTTAATCACTCAGACGACGGTTACCGTGGACACAGAGGAAGGAGTCAGTGTGTGGTTATTAGAGCGTGCAATAAGGCTTATTGTTTTCTTTGTTCCAGCTGCTTTCACTTTAGTTTCTACTGTTTCAGTTTATTTTGGTTTGAGTTGGTGTCTCTGCTGCAGAGGACTCGAGGGAAGAGTTTTAAATTGGACGTTTTTTCTGACTGGACCCTGGTGCAGACGGCTCAATGGCTCTGTCTCCTTGCTGTGAGCACTTGTTTATCTGAAACACATCACCTGACCGTTTTTACTCCACCCACAGGTGGAGTCACAGGTCTGACAAGCATGGATGAAGCAGAGGGTGTGTCCCTTTTTTCATACGAACAGTGAGTGTGAGGCAGGAGGACCTAGATGCTCTGACACCGAGCCAAGCATCTCAGAGGACTGCTGACAAAATCAGTGTGTGTGCCACTAACTGGTCGCTGTGACATCAGACGATGTGATGCATCACCTGCATACTGATTGGCTGTGAGGTCCACCCTGCAGAGCACCACAGAAGAAGAGTCAGTAAACTATTGGACTGAATTCTACTCAAAGCGCTGTATACATTCACACCCTTCGATACTTAAGCCGCATACTTGGCATGCAGGCAGGGGAAGTCAAGGATCGAACCACCAACCTTCCAGTCAGTAGCTGATCTGCTCTACCACCTGAGCCACAGCCACCCTGCTACACACAGCATGCTGCTTGTGATGTCACCGTGTAGTTAGTGGCTGCTCTTTGAGCACAGCAAGGGTCAGCGAGGGTCAGCAGCACGCGCTGATGTTCAGTGGTGTTTGCTGATACGAAATTACATCGAAAAATCGGCCGATATCATTCTCTGTCAGACGGCCTCAGGGACACAGTCGTGTAGCGTTCACAGCAGACCCCCACGAGAAAGTACTGACACACGTTTGACTCACACATGCCAGCAGCTAATTAACAGCTAGCACCCAATCTCAAGTCAATGTTTAACCCCGCCCACAAATGACTTTTAAGCCATTCAGTTCACGGTGGCTTTGGTATTTAAACGCCCTCTGAAACAGGAAAATAAAGAGGTAAAAAATGCTTTAGATCACAGATGAATTCAGGTCAAAGCTGTGCCTGTGTTCAGTCTGAATCCCTGCAAACCTCAGCATGTGTTCACCATCGAACCAATGAGAGCCGAGCAGTTAACGGGAGGTCAGCGAGACGAGCCTCTGGGCGGCACAGTGTTCACCTGCATTTCAAACTCTGGCATGTCTTCACAGCGATCTTCATCGTTCAGCAGCTGGTCTCACGAAGACTTCAGACTCTGCTCGGGTTCGGGGGTTTCGTCAGCTGAAGATCTGATCAATTTTCTCTGACAGAGGAATCTGACCCTGAGTACCCAGCATGCCTCAGGGAAGCACCTCTTCACATTTCAACCATCAAACCAACCACGCTGTGGCTCACGGTCACTGCGCTCCAAAATTATTCTTGTCTGCAGAGAGAGGGACAAAATTACAGCCGACTGACAGCCCATAATTTCATCTGCAGCAGAGAAGCAGCCAAACTGTGTGGGCTCGTCTGAATGCTTTGCTCACAGCAGCCAGCAATTATAAAGCTTCAAGGAAACGTCGGAGAGGTGCTGCTCACAGACCCACAGTGTTCCCGCATCATCGAACCAGCACGTCGACGCTGCTCTGCTCAGAGGTCGCTCAGTTTGTGAAGCTGAGCGCTGACGTGCAGTCTGATCAGAGCCGAGAGCAGCGTGCCCAGCGTTTCCTCGCATTCCTCAGCTGATCTGCAGCAGTCACACTGGACCTGTGGCAAGCTGCTGCAGATTCAGGTGTGTTACCTGTTACAGCTCACCTGTAGACCGCTCCGGTCAGAACATGGAGTCAGCTTTCAAACACCTGAACCCCCTCTTAAACTCAGAGCTGTGCACTGCAGCAGGAAACTCCAGGATTAACAAAATCACCATGGAAACAGATGCTTCAATCTACCCTGCGCTAGTTATTTCCAGATTACTCCACTGACCAATCAGATCTCCAGAAAATAGCATCTTCATACCTGTAGGACAGGTGGGTGTGGGAACAGGTGAGTGTGGAGGACGGGTGAGTGTGGGGGAAAGGGGGGTGTGGTGGACAGATGGGTAAGGAGGACAGGTGAGTGTGGAGTAAGAGCACTGAAGGGAAAGTGGAGACCTGTTGTGTCCAACACTGCAGAGCTTAGGGTTAAAGGTCATCATCGCTGCAGATGAGCCAGACAGGAAGTGAGCAGTGAAAATAGCTGAGGGTCGGCAGGTGTGTGACCGCCCTGAAGCTGTGGGTAAGGACACCTGAGCTATCTGGGCTCAGACTCGAACACCTCGCCTCCAACATGTTCAGGCTCTGTTTGTTTTGCTGAAACAGTCCAATCAGAGCAGAGCTGCTAAGGACGCTGGATCAGATATCAGACCTGTGTGGGAGAGTCCACGGCAGCTTGCGCTGCACATCAATTCATGAAAACTGGAACATATCAGTCGCTCTGAAATCATCGGATGTGATGCAGCCTCACATCCAGACGCCGTTGTTTGACTGCGCCGTCCCATTCTCGGCTCATGCCCCTTTGAGGCATGTCATTTCTGAACACTGCTCTAACCTGAACCAAACAGTCTAAACAACGCTCCCAGAGAGGTCAAAGGTGGCCTGGACCCTGGCTCAGGTGTGCTGTCGGCGCACCGACTTCCTGTTCCTGCCATGTTTTCCTTCCATTAGCTGGCGGCCACGCCTGTCATCACAGGAGATAATCCAGGATTTCCCGACCTGAACACTGACTTGTGCCCGGGCTCTTTGCAGACGGTATCAGGGTCACACGGCCTCAGATTAAGGACCCCTACCGACTCTAGTCTGCAGATTATCTGCCGTGGTCATCCCACACACAGGTGGCGTCCTGCTCTCAATCCGCCCTCGCGCAAATTTCCAGCTGCAGGAGAAAACATCTGTCCTGATTGCTTTTTTCTAAGACTGATTAACGGAGCGAAAGCCTCTGCTGCAATCCTCCACCTTTTCCAGGACTTTGTGTAACGTGTGCAGATCAAAGTAAATCCTCCACCCGCTGCTCTCGTTAAGGGGCTCGCCGCCCACGTACACCTGCTGTCATCACCACCGTCATCGTCATCGCCACAGTGCAGGTTACTTCCAGGTAATAGCTGCCTACACCTGACTACGTCACAGCTCCGACCACCTGAGCTCAGAAACGCTCTAAAAATGACTTCTTCCCTTCTGTGTCTGACTCAGGAAACTTCCTGTTTTCCCTTCAGTTAGTCATATTTGTATTTTAGCCTTTGTCCTTTTTCCTCTCTCTGCTTCTTTGTTAAAATGTGTTTGTCTCACAGACTTTGACTCATTTTCTTAGTTTCTTTCTGTGGCTTTGTTCCTGCTTAGTGTTCCTGTACCCGAGTCTTCTTCATTCCTCGGGTTTCTCCTCAGTCCTGCCATCCCTCTCTGTGGTTTTTTGTCCTGGTCCTCGGCTCAAGAATCTTCTTGAGAATCTCCTGAGAATCTTCCTGCATTCGTTCCCTCACTCCCTGCTCGTCGTCTGTCAGGAGCAGAGCAGGATGGTGACATCATAGCGGCGTCGCTGCGTGGAAGAGAAGGATGGGGGGTGAGTAAAGCTCCAAGTGTTGTAATAACATGGGCGGGGGCCCGAGCTGCATCCCTGCACATCTGAAGCACCTTGGGGGTCAGTGCTTCCTGTGTGAGGGATGGGAAGGTCCCCAGCAGGAAGCTGCTCCGGTCTGATGTGTGGACTGGGAAAACACTCACTTTCCCAGAAAGCCTCATTTCTCTTCTTCAGCCCATCACACTGATGGCAGCATGTCAGAGGTCAAAGCCCTCGTCAACATGAAGAACCTTCAGCTTTCCCAGAGTGCACTGCAACACACAGCAGCTCCTCTAATGATGTTTACTCAGCTCGGGTCACTGCACAGAAAATACTGCTGCCTGTTCTTAACGCCAGGTCATGGGGGTGGATCCTGTTGCTGCTGACGCAAACACTGAGTCCAAAACCTCATCAGACCCGACCCAGACCGAGAACCAGGAGCTCCCGCAAGTTCTACATGTGTGAGGAAAAAACATGAAGAACCTGAAGGGACCGAAACATCTGAGGAACCAAACAGCCATGTGACCGACAGTATCTGCTTATGTAGTGAACACGTTCAGCTCTAACGCTGGCACCTGTTTCATATCAGAGGAGCCCACAGGTTGTTTCTCACCAAATAGGATCAAACTCGAACCTCACCTGTCTGTTTAAACATGAAAACCTGCAGTCTAGGAGCAAAGCTTCAGGTCAACATCAGTCCAGGTTTCAGGTGATTCTGTCACATAAAGCTTTAGAGGAATCTATCGATGAAAAACTGCATGAAGATCCATTATTGAAGTGATCAGTGCATTTATTAAACCTTTCTTATTGAGCAGTTTTCACATGTTACCACTTTATATTTCCAGTGTCATTTTAAAGCGCCTCCTTGGCTCCTCTGACAGCCTGTGACGAACTCACATTTTCCACTAAAGTCCCAAAGATGTGATATTTACGTTCCCAGTACCATCGGTGAATCAGCTACCACAGCTCTACCAACCTGACACTGGCTCAGGTGCTCCCCTACCAGACTGACTCTGAATGGACCACTGAGATCTTTGCTGTTACTTCCATCAACGTCCTCTCATGACTCTGACTGCCACGTCTCTGTCTGATAATGCATCAAGTTGGGTCACAAGCAATTTACGTATATTAGCAGGTAAGCTAACATTAGCCAAAGAAAACTTTTATATAATGAAATTTGTCAGACACCATCATCAGTGATCCGCGTTCCTGGCTGGAGTCAAAGTCTGACTTTAATGTTTGCATTTCATCATTCATTGTGTCAGACTGCAGAGTCTCTGTGTGTGTCTGCGTGTGTGTGTGTGTGTGTGTGAGAGAGAGAGAGAAAGTGTGTGTCGGGGAGTGTAACCCAGGTCCCACGTATCTATGGTAAAGCTAGAGCAGGGGTGCCCAATCCCAGTCCTCGAGAGCTACCGTCCTGCAGCTTTTAGACGCATCCTTCTTCTGACACACCTGAATCAACTGAATGCCTTGTTATCAGGCCTTTGCCAAACTGGATGGCATGCTGAAGAGGTAATCACACCATTTGATTCAGCTGTGTTGGAGTAGGGATGCATCTAAAAGCTGCAGGATAGTAGATCTCGAGGACTGGGATTGGGCACCCCTGAGCTAGAGTATATAGTGCAATGAGACTGGGCCTGGGTTGGTAGTGCTACTAATTATGATACCTGATACCCTCTAATTGAATTAATAAGGACCACCACAACTGTATTTGCCACCCCACGGGAATAGCGTGGGGTGGCTGTAGCTCAGGTGGCAGAGCAGGTCAGCCACTAATCAGAAGGTCGGTGGTTCAATCCCAGGCTGCCTCCTAGCTGCATGCCAAATATCCTTGGGCAAGATACTAACCCCATGTTTGCCTACTGGTGGTGGTCAGAGGGCCTGGTGGCGCCAGTGTCCGGCAGCCTCGCTTCTGTCAGTGCGCCCCAGGGCAGCTGTGGCTACAATGTAGCTTGCTATTGCCAGTGTGTGAATGTGTGGATGACTGAATGTGTAAAGCGCTTTGGGGTCCTTAGGGACTAGAAAAGCGCTATACAAATGCAGGCCATTTACCATATTTTACACAAAATTTATCCCTCACTGGGATTTTTGACCTTTGAAAATACCTTTGGTTACAACTAAACAATTACTCAATTTAAACCAAATTTGTAACAGTGGGCCCACACACACACACTTGAACCTGTCCACACTACCCCGGTAGCACAGTGCTTGTTGCAGGCCTGATTCGAAGTTCGGGTGTCCGCTCCCGGAGATTCACACAAATCTTACCACTCGTCCCGCCCATAACAGAGAAGACTGACATTGACTGGCTCATCAGCACAACAACCAATGACAATACAACATTAAGGTAACTTATATTAGATGGGAAAACAAACTTAGGTTACACCCCAATATGTTGCTTCTGCACAGTAAGTGAACTCTAAATCTTGAAACCCTTTTATTTATTAGACTCTTAACACCACAGTTTTATATGTGCACTTTTTTGGGGGGGGGGGACAGTAATTTAAATTGCTGTCCATACAGACAATATTCATTTGTAAATGATTAACTAACAATCTTGTGCTTGTGCTTAAAGTGCGTTGGCACTCTTCATCATCATCATCGGCTCCTGTGACGACCTGTTTGCTGCTGCCTGCTGCTGAAAGGCAGTGGTAGAGGGGACACTTGGGCATTTATCGCAGCATATAATCTGTTTCCTGGACACACTGTGCTTTTTCAGCGTTCAGAGGTTGATGGCTCCATGTCACAGCTGGCTATGAATTTCAGACGGATCAGGCCTTAACTTAACAAAAGTTATCAATTGTTCTTTTCATCTTTTCTCATTACCCACAGAGACATCCACTCTGTCGGGCCTAGGCTGCTCACTAGGGCTGGGCATCATCACTGATTTCTATAATCCATTCGATTCGATTTTGCCTCCGACAGTCAGAAACATTATGATTCTGATCATTTATCAGCACTGACACTGTGAGACTTCATCAGAGGTGTGAACATCACAGCAGAGGCCTTTGTGTCAAAGTAACTGAGAATAAAACAGAAAAACATGAAGCAGATTTTCCTGGCCTGGATTTTTATAGCAGATAACCTTAAAAATATTCTGCAATTTTGCATAATTTTAAAAAGTTTAAATTTCTTCAGTATTGAACAGCAGAAATGAGGCTTTCCTGTCCGAGGTCATTTAAAAAAACAAAAAAAAAAACAGACAGCGGCCGACAGCGCAGTAAACAATGATGGGTGATGGGTAGAGCTGGGCGATAGAACGATAACGATATGTATCGCGATATAACTTTTTTTGTTTCTAAGTGGAATTGACAGTTTAGTCTGTTTCGTTTGTTCTATTTTGAAACTTAAACGCTTTAGCGGCTGCCTTTTGTGTAGTTTGCAATATTTGCCTTTATTTATCTGAAAAAGTCTCATGTTCCTTAAGTACATCTACCCTGTTGAACTTATTATGGGAAATAAATATTTAAATAAAAACAAGCTGCTGATTATTTCACATTTTACTTGTGAGCAACGGCACATTTAAATCTTACAAATATAGTTATTTGGCTTATATCGTGATAGATATCGTTATCGCCTGAAATGAAAAAAACATATCGTGATATGAAAAAATCTCATATCGCCCAGCTCTAGTGATGGGTAATAAGCGAATGAA
>NW_024582826.1:433798-438286 GCF_018398535.1 Haplochromis burtoni
TAATACAGAAAACAGAGATCTGAGAGATCTGAGAGAGAGAGAGCTGTGCAGGAAGTTGTTATCGTGGTGGAAGCAAAACAGCAAAAGTAAGAGAGAATTCATGACGATGTTTATCAAATGTGAAGCATAGTTTGCTGCTTCTTTTGCTGCTGGTTCAGTGAATTTTGGTTGGAGAGAAACAAAACCTGCAGCTCAGAATTGAGTCCAAAAAAGACGTAAACACAGAGCGCGGACCTGCCGACGCATCAGAGTCAGCGAGCTGTCGGCTTTCAGCCCCGACGGCGTGTCCGTGGGTGAGAAAGCCGAGGAAGACAAAGCTGATTCTGATTCGTCGGGTCCGCTGTGTTTACGTCTTTGTGTGGAGTCCGTTGCCTGCTCTCATTTACTGTTTGGTGGTTGTTGAAATAGTTTTGTGAGCTTTAACCTGAGATTCTGGCGTTTCTGGCAAAATAAGTTTATATTTAAAAGTCAATTCAGGATTTAATGAATCGTTATCGCTTTATTCAAGCTACTCACACCCCTCTATCCACCTGCACTTTCAAACGTACACACAAAGGACTACGGGACAACTACAGCACCACGGCCAATCACAGAGGTCCCGCCCCTGGCTATCTCTGATTGGCTTAGACCACGATAGGGGCATAATGTGTGTCCGTTGTTGATCACACAGAGACTTTTTGGTCGGGACAATTTGGTCGCACTCTAGAGCCCTGTGGTCTGTTTTTGTTGTTGTTGTTGTTGTTGCACCATAGACCTGTATCTTGCTGGCAAGACAAGCTGCTTTGTTTTCCACACATCTTTTACTCTGTAGAGTAATCCATCACTCAACTCCAATTTGCGACTTTCACGGAGGAGCATCAAAGTCTCTGGCGAATCAATTTTAGAGCCCTTTATTGTTCAAACCCTTTTTTGCTCTTGATTGCTTTCTACAATGGCCCAATGGTAGGGTCCATATCTTTTGGACTCAGCTGATCGAGGATGCTTACGCTGAGATTGACAGGAAATGCATAGGCTTCCGGTACTTTAGAGGCAGGAGCACCAAGTTGATCCACCAATCTGTCAGGTACAACTGGTCCTTCCCTAATGCAGGCCCATTTACAGAGAGCTTTAATGCCAGCAGGCAGGATGGAAGTCCATTCTCCAACTTCCTCTTGGGCATACTGTCGTGACAGCAAGTCAGCATCAACGTTGTGGCGCTTAGGGAGGTACTGTATGGTGAAATCATACATGACAAGGGCAGTGAGCCAGCGATGCCCTACACTGAGCTTAGCTAAGGTCAATAGCATATGTTAATGGGTTATTGTCACTCCTGACAATGAATTTGGCACCATACAGGTAGTATTTATCCACGACGGCCCACTTTACGGCCAAGAATTCCAGTTGATGTACTGGATAGTTACTGTAACTGCTCCTGAAGGTTTTTCATGTTCGAAGTAGAATAAAGGGCCATGCTCCAACTGATGGTTAGCCAGTATTTTAATCTTCTTTTCACCAGCAAACACCGTGAAAAACTATGGTGAAATGATCAATGAAAAACACAGATATTACGTCAGCAGAACAAAAATTACAATTAAATTAAAACGTACACACAAAGTAAATGCACCGACATATCCTCAGCAGGGCTGCTCAATTAATCGAATTTTAATCACGATTACGATCTGGGCTTTCAACGATCATTAAAAATGACTGAGCCGATTATTAGCCCCTCCCTCGTGCTTTACTCTCGCGCTGCTCCGTGTGGCAAATCGAGCGCACCTCTCTGCATTTCGAACACGTGTCACAACAATTAAGAGGACCCGAGGGAAGCTCGGAAAGCTAAGCAGAAGTTATTTGGAGAGGAGAGTGACTGCCGTTGGTTGAAAAGAGAGGTAAAAAACTTCAGTGGTGTGGAAACATTATGGGTTCGCGGAGTCAGACGTGGATCAAGTAGACACAGTGTGTAAACTTTGCTACGGTGTCGTAGCTGCACCACAGAGCAACACTGCAAAGTTCACTAAACATAGATGTTTACATTTTTCATTTATTTCTTATATTGCAAACATTTGCACTGTTATCAGTATTTGCACACTATTTTATATTATTTTTCAAAGTCATTATTCAACACATTGTAATTGTTAACCCTTTAAAGCTGGAAAATGTACTCCCAAAATGTAGTTTTTTACTTGTAGGCCTTAAAAGCCTATACTGGTGTTTTTATAAGTCATGTTTGACTCTATACTTTTCTGAATAGTTGCTGGGATGCTTAGAACTCGAATTGCACTGCTGGAAATAGTTTATTTTGATGCACCTGCTGTTTTCTTTGCAAATTTGCATCATAGGATTGTTTTTTTTTCCTGCAGTATATAAAAATTGCTGTATCTCCAAAATAAAACTATGAAGACACTCAAAATAAATTTCCTGTGGTGGGAAACTATTTTTTGCAACTTTATTGTATTTAAAGTTTTGAGGGATAAACCTCTTAAATTTGCTCCAACCAGATATCTAAGGCTTCTTCCCCAGCTGGGGTGGGACTGACCCCGGAAAATATCCTTAGACGTCTATATGGATGGCTTTCAGGCTGTTTATTTGTTCTGACCATTAACTCACTTACTGCACGGATGATGGCTTCAGAATTACCATCCACTTCCCCTCCGTGGGTGCGTAACCCTTGGATATCCTCTAAGGTTTTCCCTTCATTCTGCAGAAAAGTGAGTAACTTTCCCTCAAAGTCATCTGGCTGAGGTTCAATGTAGTACACTGCTTTCCAGCCTCTCTCTCTCTCTCTCTCTCACTCTCTCTCTCTCTCTCTCTCTCTCTCTCTCTCTCTCTCTCTCTCTCTCACACTCACACACACACGCACACACACACACACACACACACACACACACACACACACACACACACACACACTACATAGTGTGTGTAATAAGAGGGAAACACCTGTTCAGGTCCGATTATTGCGCTCAGCAGGTGGAGTGTTTTGGCCGGGTGTTTAGCTTGTGTTCGGGAGGACGGCTGGGGACAGATGTAGCTTTGAGTATGAGCTGATGACTCTGCTGAGCTTCCAGGCTTTCAGACACAGATTAAAGATGCTGTCCTTTAAATAAGGCCACACAGTCTGCAGCGGTGAGCCTTCTGCCTGGACTCAGCGTCACTGCAACTCTGGACACGCCTTCAGCTGTCTGAGTCCTGAAATCTGTGTTTGAAGCAGATTTCCATCAGATGTTTGGGTCCGTCTGTGGCCGCGAGCTGCTTCTGTAACCAACTTTAGCAATGTAAAGGTGAATTACAGCACAATAACTACTTGGGCTTGTAATAAGACCCTAGCCAGAATCAGAAGACACCAAATTCATACGGAGCCAAAGTATTGAGCAGCAATAATGACTCGGAGGCAGTTTTAACTTTTGAGTAGCCACTCTTGTATTGTTACAAAGTGTAAAAAATTAGTGTCCAATTTGTACAGGAAAAAAAAAGTATGAAAGAAAAATAAATAGTGTGCACACTTAAACAAAATAAAGTGCTCGTTGGGGCCCTTTAAGAATTCAAGTTATGTTGACAATGTCAGCCGGTGATCAGCTGTGATCAGCTGATCACGGGGCCGGGGTTAAAAGAGAGATGCCACCCACCTGTTCTCCGCTCAGACATCATTCTCTTCATGTCAGGAGCTCCGAAACTCTGCCGACGTCAGTCTCCGCCTGATTCAGCAACCGTGAGTGTTTTTCAACCCGCAGAGAACAAAGCCATGGAGGAGTACGTCGCTGAGGCTCTCCAACAGGGCTTCATTCGCCCTTCTACCTCCCCTGCAGCTGCGGGGTTCTTCTTTGTAAGGAAGAAAGACGGCGGGCTTCGCCCCTGTATAGACTACCGGGGCTTGAATAAAATCACTGTTAAGAACCGCCATCCTCTTCCTCTGCTATCCACCGCACTCGATTCCCTCTCCCAGGCCTGCATCTTCACCAAACTAGACCTACGCAGCGCTTACAATTTGGTGCGGATTAGAGAAGGGGACGAATGGAAGACGGCCTTCATCACCCCTAACGGGCACTGGGAGTATCTGGTGATGCCCTTCGGCCTCTGCAACAGCCCTGCTGTCTTCCAACACCTGATCAACGATGTCTTGCGGGACATGCTGGGCCGGTGGGTGTTTGCCTATCTGGATGACATCTTGATCTACTCCCGCACCGAAGTGGACCATATTCGCCATGTGCGGGCCGTGCTGAGCAGGCTGCTCGAGTACCAGCTGTTCTGCAAACTGGAGAAGTGTGCCTTCCATCAGCGGTCCACCACCTTCCTGGGCTTCACCATCTCCTCCAATGGCCTGACCATGGACCCGCAAAAGGTCCAAGCCGTGACCCAGTGGCCTCAGCCCTCCAGCCTTAAGCAGCTACAGAGCTTCCTGGGCTTTGCCAATTTCTATCGGCGCTTTATCCGCAATTTCAGCACCATTGTCGCCCCACTGACATCCCTCACCAAACCAGCTAACCTGCCCAAGCCCTTCTGCCTCCCCCT
>NW_024582826.1:447534-456711 GCF_018398535.1 Haplochromis burtoni
GGTGCGAAACAGGCATTCCGAGACCTTATCCGCCGGTTTGCTACGGCTCCCGTCCTGCTCCACCCTGATCCTGCCGGAGATTTTGTGGTGGAGGTGGATGCCTCCAATGTTGGCGCTGGCGCCGTCCTCTCTCAACACGGCCCGGATGGGAAACTTCATCCATGCTGCTATTTCTCGAGGAAATTCTCTGACACGCAGCGACGGTACGGTGTTGGCGACCGGGAACTCCTGGCCATCAAGTGGGCCTTGGAAATATATCAGTCACCTGGGTCACCTGCTGAGAAAGAAAAAAGAAAACAAGCAGAAGAGAACAAGAGTAATAGAATAAACAACATCACAATGATATATGGGAATATGACAGTAAATACTAACTATTACACATTATTGTGCAGCACATAAGGTCAACACAACACAGTGTGCTTTGAGGTAGGAGCCAAAAAGGGTGTAGTTTGTGGGCGGCATTGGCTCCTGGGAGCGAAAGAACCGTTTCTGATCTGGACTGATCACCAGAACCTGATCCATATTCGTTCTGCCAAGCAGCTCAACCCAAGGCAGGCCCGTTGGGCCTTATTCTTCGAACCGTACAACTTCCACCTCGCCTACCGCCCTGGCTCCAAGAACACCAAGGCACACGCTCTCTCCAGGCAGTTCGCCCAGGACGGCCTCACATCAGACCCTGGACCTATCCTACTGTCTTATTGTTTCGCTGACCCCTTCGGTGGCCCTTGGAGGACTCTATCCGGGATGCCCTGACCGCCGAACCGCCTCCGCCTGACACCCCAGCTGGGAGGCTCTATGTGCCATCCCGGTGCCGTCAGGAGGCCTTGCTCTGGGCTCACTCCTCCCCGCTCTCTGGTCACCCAGGGCCCGACAGGACCCTCCAGCTCCTCTGTCGTGCCTTCTGGTGGCCCTCCATGACTCGGGACGTCCATGACTTCGTTTCCGCCTGTGACACCTGTGCTCGGGCCAAGTCCTCCACCCAGCCGCCCACTGGCGACCTTCACCCTCTCCCTGTGCCGAGACGTCCCTGGTCCCATGTCGGTCTTGACTTTGTTACCGGCCTCCCATCTGTGTACTGTCTTGACACCATCCTCACCTTTGTGGACCGGTTTTCTAAGGCGGTGCACCTGGTCGCCCTGGCCGGCCTCCCCTCCGCCAAACGGACGGCCGAGCTCCTCCTGGACCATGTCGTCCGGCTTCACGGATTCCCCAAGGACATAGTCTCCGATCGGGGGCCCCAGTTCGCCGCCAGGTTCTGGAAAGCCTTTTGCCGCCTGATTGGAGCGTCTCCCAGCCTCTCGTCCGGCTATCACCCTCAGACCAATGGGCAGGTTGAACGGACCAATCAACAGTTGGGGCGCTTCTTACGGTGCTTCGTCTCCGCCCAACCGTCGCTTTGGCCTCGTTACCTGGTGTGGGCTGAGTTGTCTCATAACCTTCACGTCTCTTCCGCCACCGGTCTCTCGCCCTTTGAGGTCTGTCATGGTTTTCATCCTCCTATCTTCAGCCATCAGGAAGCGGAGGTCGACGTGCCTGCTGCTGAACGGATGGTCCGCCGCTGTCGTCAGGCCTGGATCAAGGCGCGGGCTGCCATTACCCGGGCCAACGCTCTGTACACCCGGCAGCATCGTCGCCGCCACCGCCCGGGTCACCCCTTCCAGCCGGGGGACCGCGTCTGGCTCTCCACAAAGCACCTGCGGCTGCGCGGTGAGTCCAAGAAGCTCACTCCCCGGTTCGTCGGCCCGTACGAAGTCACTGCCCGGCTCAACCCCGTGGCTTACCGTCTCCGGCTTCCGCCCGCCATGAAGGTCCATCCGGTTTTCCACGTCTCGCAGCTCAAGCGGCACGTCGCTTCCCCGCTGGCGCCCCCCTCCCGGGCCCCGCCCCCGCCCAGGATCGTCGATGGGGGTCCTGTCTACACTGTCCGTCGGATCTTGGACTCCCGTCCCCGGGGCCGGGGGGTCCAGTATTTGGTGGACTGGGCTGGCTACGGCCCTGATGAGCGCTCCTGGGTGCCGTCCCGCTTCATCTTGGATCCTTCCCTCATCTCGGATTTCCGTCGCCGCCGTCCTGGCCCGTCGGGTGCCGGTCCTCGAGGGGGGGGTCCTGTCAGCCGGTGATCGGCTGTGATCAGCTGATCACGGGGCCGGGGTTAAAAGAGAGACGCCACCCACCTGTTCGCCGCTCAGACATCATTCTCTTCGTGTCAGGAGCTCCGAAACTCTGCCGACGTCAGTCTCCGCCTGATTCAGCAACCGTGAGTGTTTTTGCCTTCAATCCTTTTTCTCTTCCCGGCTCCGCTCGCTCTCTGTCTGTAACGACAGTTCCGAAGCCACGCTTCGTGCACTGATCGTTACTAGAATAACTGCGTGTCTGCTCCAAACCCACCGCTAGCCGTAGCCGCGCTTGGGTCTAGTCAGCACGCTACACCGGCACGCCGAGCTACTGTGCGTAGCTCGCCCCGCCGGGACAGACAACAGCAACTTCAAAGGTCCTTCTGAGTGTAATTGGAACGTATGAGTGTGTGGGTGTGTATCTTCTTTGGGGTGAATTGTCCTTAAAGTGGTTGGCTCGCCATCGATCACGAATCTCGTCCTGGCCCTCGGACATTGCAGCAGCTCTCCAGATGAAAGGTGAGAGGTTAACCTGTGAGAGACCGAGCTAGCATTAGCGTGATCACGACAGTAAGTCTCTACAAGTTTTTTCTTCAGAATAACACTCGTCTTACCAACGTTGCTTCTCTCCTTCATCCAGCCACTCGACACCAGACTTCCAGCAGGTAAGTATGCTGGCTTTCCTTCCTCTCAATTCTGAGTTTTTCCTCTCTTTTGTCCCTGGATTTCTCAGTTTAAGCAGCAGATGCCTCCACTCCTGTTGCTGAGATGAGAAAACCCAGGAGAACCAAACGCCTTCACCGCTCTTCCTGCCTGACAGGGTCAATGTAGCCTGCGCTGAACTAGGTGTCCTCACGTGGGGTGAACTGAGAGGCGCATTCAATGGTCATAGGAAATATGACACTTTGTTGATGTGGACAGTTAAAATAAAGAGAATAAATACTCTCTCTTCCTTATCATTGGTGTAAATATGTTTTTTTCATCTGTGCTACACTTCCATATAAATACAGTTGAATTGAAAAGTTTGTTCTAGCAGCGCTCTCAAACATTTTGACTGTTTCACACGTGAAGACGAGTTCGCTCATTGAATCGTCACTGTGGACTTTCTTCATCACGCGTGGTCATGACATCCTCCGCCAGGCCTGGAAGTGATGTCATCAGAAACAAACAGCATTGAGACAACAAACGGGAAGCCTGAACTAACAGATGAATGTAAGGCAGGCGTTAATTAACACGCTGTTAATTGAAAACAAGGTTTGTAATGGCGACATTAGCAGCATAAATAGCTCTTCTTCCTCCTGCCGATGAATAATGCACCATCAGTTGTTCCTATTAGTGATTCTTCTCATCTGGAGTTAATTTCATTATGTAAATGAGCTGCAGGCCTCGTCGAACCTCCACTTTGATCCGTCCTAATTGTCCTGATCATCAAAGAGTGAGTCGCCGCTCGCTGGGAATAAATCTACACTCCTCCTCCTCCTCCTCTTCTTCTTCTGCTCTCCTGGAATCAAATGCAAATACTGCGAGGTGATTAAAATTTGATGTGTCTCGGTATGTTCAGCTGGATGCATATTCATCTCCGAGAGCAAGGGAAGAGGGAATTAACGGAGCTGAGATGAAAGAGGCAGAGAGGCTGATCTCAGATCTGTGTTTGAGCATGACTTTTTCTGCTCAGCAGCTGTTTCCAGGTTCTATGAAAGAGCGGTAAAGGACTCTCTGTGCAGTTCCTATGTTTGATTCAGCTGCTTCCAGGTGTTTGCAGGTGAGTTCACACTCTCAACGAGAGCACTCAGCACATCTGGCATAACGTCAGTCAGATGTTGGCCCTCTGAAACATCTGCATTGTATTTTTATTGAACTCTAACAACACAAAGGAACAGAGCAGTCTGTGCAGGCTGCTGTCTTTGGTTCCAGTGGTGTCAGGTATCATTTCCAGGTGTTTCCAGGTGTTTTGCTGAATCCTAACAACAAACAGTAAATGAGGCTCCGCGCTCACTGTGTTTGTTTCTCGTGGTGTCAGATGTCTTTTCTAGCTGAACGTCAGACTCTCCGGGGGGAACGTTGCCCCAATTTCCTAATCTGATTTTGATGCAGCGCGTCTGTCTGAAAGCCCTCGCTTTAATTTCACCGTTTGTGGCTGAACTGACGCAGAAAGATGGGGAAACAGCAGAAGAAAAGAAGGTGTTTCATTGGGGGAACAGAGTGGAAACCCCCACAGACACGTTTCATGTTTATTTACACATTTCAATTTCAGGATGTGTTTGTCTCCGAGTGGAAACCTTGTATCTGCTCAGTGCAAAAACAACAAGAACTGCCTTTTTCCTGGATGGCAGTAAGGTTGGAAAACCTCAGCGGAGTCATGAAGCATGAAATGCATGTCGTTGTTGTTTTTAACAGCGTGAAACAAATATTGAAAATAAACACAAACAGAGAGGACTCTTTATGAAGAGCAGAAGTGAAGATAAGAAAGAGTAGAAGACGAGAGAAGTATTATGATGTCACATATAAGTACAGGCAATGTGGGGGAGGGGCTCTGAGGCATGTGAATAGAAATATGCTTTTTTGTCAAAGGTTTGTGGACAGCTGGCTATTACTTGCATGTTAATAATATAGGATTTGCTCACACAGTGTCCGCATATTTTCTCCGTTTAGACATTAACAGTCATTCCCCCAAAAGTTGATCCTGTTCATCTGGACTGAGAAACGTTTCTTCAGTCTCAGCTGACCGCAGGTTTCCAAACTTATAAACGGCACATTTGTACAATAACTGAAACTAGCACCACTGAATGAACCATGGGTTGGGAGCTCAGTTTATGATCGTTAATACAATACAAATTGTCACGATTATTGATCGACGGTCGAGAGTACCACAGTTCACAGAGAGTTGGGGAATGGCTCCCATTGGGAGCTGTTACAGACATGGGAGTGATTATTCTCAGCTGCCTTACTTATTGCTCATCGAGTAAGTTCTGCTTCACCGCGGAGTCAATCAGTGCTTTAAGACAGAGGCCATCTGTACTGAAATGTAGCGGGAGCTGCGTCCTAGGGAGGGTTTCAAAACCTGGGAAAATACTCAACAATAAGAAATAGACAGGCTAAGCAACAGACTTGCCCTCACCATGACAACAACACATTATAATACCTGAAAGAAATGAAGAAGAAGTCTACGTCCTCACATATTTCTGATCATATGAACAAACGTACGTAGACACTAGCATCTTGTCTCCGCATGTTAATTTCAGTGTTAAATGCTGACCGAGGTCAGCAGCATCTTTCTCCCTCACATAATCAGATTTTCCCATCATGCCCCGTTTGTTTTGTCTCTTGATGACATCATCAGGTGAACGGAGGCAGCAGATTGTTTTTTTTACCTTTTAAGTCGGGCATTAGTATAAAAATGAAAGCCTCTTACAGCCTGAAATGAAAATCCTCTGAGTGTTTAAGCTGCGGCCAACAGACTGTGTTCAGGTATCAGTTCAGTTTCAGCCCCATGGGCCAACATGATGATGATGATGATGATGAAACATCCCCTCCTCCTCCTCCTGTTTGGACACACAGCTCCTTGGCAGGCTCACTAATTAATTAAAGAGATGAATATTTGTGTGGTGAGGGGGTGGAGCGGGCGCCACAGGCGTGCGGATGTGTGGACGCAGATAAACACGATTCTTTATCCACTCGGACAAATAGATGAAATGTATCAGAGAACAGGTCTGTGGATGCAGAGGTGAGCTCACGTAGAGCAGCTTAAAGCATGAAATCCGCTCTGAGTGGGAGCACTCTGTGGCATGTGGAGGTATAAATAGTGCTCGCAGTGGAAGTGGACCGCGGGGCGGCGCGGCAGCGGAATTAGAAGCGTATTAAGTGCAGTGGAAGCAGATAAGCTCCAACAGATGTGTTTGGGTGTTGACATTGTTTGTATTGCAATCTGATAGATCAAAATGTTTCACTCCACTAATAGGCTTTTATTTTGTACATTTTGGATTTACGAGCCGCCCCCCGATGTAAAGCTGCTGTTAAAGGACAGGGCCAACACGTCCAGCTTGGACGTCACGATAAAAGGTTGTTTTTAGCTTTCTCCAGAATCACTCTTCAACCTTCACGTCCAAATTAGGAGTCCAGAGGAAACATGAAACTACTGAAAACTGCTCCTCACAACCGTCTGCCTCCTCCTGCAGGAAAAGATAAATGAACGTGGAGCACCTCCTCCTCGTCCTCCTCACCGAACACGACAGCAGCACATCCGGCCTCACTCACGCGTTGCTTATCTCGCAGAAATGACACCCTGTACGACACCGTTATCTCCCTCAGAGCGCTAACAGACCCAAACCACAGAAACCATCTGTCCACACGGGAGCTTCTTCTCCATACAAACTACAACTCCCAGCAGACCTCCACTGGGCCAAACAAGGAGAGGAGAGCACAGGCCTCCAGACCAGCTATGGCACTCAGCAGTCCATCACTCCATCATTTAATGCATCAATCAGCAGCTGCCTTTGTGTCTAACATGCCCACTTATGGTGATAAATTTGTCTCATCAGCTGATGTCTCAGCTCTCATTTTGCTCTGCAAAACTTCAGCATCAACACGTCATCCTCAGCTGACACATTCATTCTTCTTCAAGTGTTTCAGCATCAGCTGACTGGCTCGTCTACGCCTTCACCTTTCATCACATAAATGATCTTTCTCCAAAAGCTTCTACTGAGACTTCAGCTGTCATGGTGCGTGCTGTGTGGCAGGCAGGACCCAAATGCACAACTCTCAGACAGAAAAATTAAACTCACAGCGCAGCTTTATTTGCTGGAAAAACTCAAACATGAAATACAAGAAAAGTCAAACTAGAAACTCAAAGGACAAAGCTCAAACTAGAAAACAAAACCAGGAACAGAGAAGTAGAGTGTTACCATAAGCACGGAGAAGAAAACAGCACAGTGAGAGTACGACACAACGACTAACAGACAGAAGCACAGGACTTAAATACACAAGCAGGACAACAAGACGATGGGGAACAGGTGGGAACACAGCTGGGACAAATCAGACCTAACGAGACGAGGGGAAGCAAAACCAGACACACCACACATAGGACAGGGACTATCAAAATAAAACAGGAAATGCACAACAGAGACAGAACAAAGCACACAAGACACAGAGACTAAAAGAGGAGAATAAGAAAACAGAACTACCATATTTTCTGCACCATAATGCACACTTAAAATCCTTTAATTTTCTAAAAAATTGACAGTGCACCTTATAATCCGGTGCACCTTATGCATGAATTCTGGTTGTGCTTACTGACCTTAATAAAAAAATAATAATAATAGTACATTTTATTTGAGAAAGCGTCTTTTGAAACACTCAAGGACACTGTTGATTCTGTTCATCTGGACATAGCGTTTTGTGGGAGAAACGTTTCATCATCATCCAGGTGACGTCTTCAGTCTCAGCTGACTGCAGGTTTCAATCTTATAAACAGTGCATTTGCATAATGACTGAAACCAGCCCACTGAAGGAACAATGGGCTGGGAGGTCAGTTCCTTAATCTTAATTATGCAAATTCTCATGACCATTGATCAACAACCAAATGGCCTCCTTGACTCTGCCCTGAAACCAGCGTTCCTCCCTGTCCAGGATGTTACATCCTCATCATTGAAAGAGTGTCCACTGACCTGTAGGTGTAAATAGACTGCAGAGTCCTGGCCTGACCAGGTAGCTCCAACGCTTCCGTGACTGGGATGCAAGTGAAGAGAGATGTAACGTCGTACGAGATGTGGTTTTCAGAGCTGCCCACCAGCGGGTTGAGGATCGAAGCCAGAAACCTGGAGATGTTATAGGTAACGGAGTTGATCATGCAGACAATCGGTCTTAAAGGTGCACCCTGTTTATGTATTTTTGGTAAACCATACAGACTTGGTGTAGACTCCCCTGGGTACAGCCTGTGGTATGAGGTCCGGTCAATAGCCTTGTCTTGTTCTAACTGCTTCAGACAGTCTGTCACCCTCTTCTTGTAGTCACTTCCTGGGTCTCGTTTCAGGGGCTCAGAAGTATTTTCATCACTGAATAGTGACTAAATTTTCTCATGATAGTCTTTCTGGTTTAGCAAAACTGTGCACCTACCCTTGTCTGCCTTCCTCTCCTCCATGGTGATGTTGGATGCTGGGGGCTTTGCATTGCTGAGACAGGCTGAAACCTTTGTCCGTAGTTGCTCTGCTTCCACTTCTGCAATATTGTTGTTACGAATTGCTGTTTCTGTGGCTGTGATCAGCTCCACTAGCGGGATTTGTCTCGGTGTGACAGCAAAATTCAGCCCTTTAGCAAGGATTTCTTCACTGACATGGTCCAGATGGATCCAGATGAAACCATGGTGTCCTTTGATGTAGTCTCTCTCTTCACTTGCATACCCATCATGGAGGCCGTGGAGACTGTCAGAAAACGACTACAACAAGACAGCTCCTTGGAAGACAGGACCAACTTCACACCTGATCAGACCTGCACACTGTTAGACCTCTGCCTCACCACAACAACAACCAGAAGAGTCTGTTCAGTGACAGGTTGCTTCTCCCCAAGACAAGAACTAACAGACTTAAAAACTCCTTTGTCCCACACGCCATCAGACTGTTTAACTCCTCTCTGGAGGGGAGAGGGAGGGGAAACAGGAGGACAAAGGAGGGGGGAACAACTAAGCTGTAGTGCCTCTTCACCTCACTGTGCAATACCTTTTGTGCAATACTTTTGTAAATAGTCAACAGTGCAATAGACTCATTACTTGAAATGTGCAACTCACTTGTATTTTTATTTTTTATTCCTATTTATTCTATTTATCCCCTTCGTATATTTTATTTATATTGTCTCTGTATTTATATATATGTGTGTGTGTATAACTCTGTAACTTCTGTCGGTGCTGTGCTTTTTTGGAAATCGAATTTCCCAGAGGAACCCACCCGAGGGATTAATAAAGTTCTATCTAATCTAATCTAATCTCTAATCTAACATACTTCAAATACAACGAAGGCTTCTACACACAAAAACATGGCTGTGCCATGGGCTCCCCCGTGTCACCTATTGTAGC
>NW_024582827.1:0-24474 GCF_018398535.1 Haplochromis burtoni
TCAGTAATGCCACAGTGATCGTTTGATATATGGACCTGCAGCGGAGTTTAGGCCCAGACACGGCTAGTGACGTCAGACTGAACAATCGGATAGAATATTTTCCTGAAGGTCTCGGGAATCATCATGGCGGCTTTTGGCAAATGTTAGGTCAGCCTTTTTGTTCTTTTTTTCCTTCGAGTTCGGCCATGAGTGCCATTTTTGCCCAGCCCACTTCCTATTATTAAATCATAACCTTTAACTGAAGGAAGTGAGACCCACAGTTCTATGTTGTTCTGGGGTGTTTTGTGGCCTGTCATTGCATTCTTGGCTCATGTTTGTTACGCCACTCCTGAGAATGTTCGTCACCATTCTAGGTTTTACCCATTTGTGGATAATGTACTGTGTGTGGCTAGTGAAATTGAACTCATCTTCCAGAAACAAATGCAGTTAATTACAGTTAATACATCATTAAACAAAATGGTGCAATTACTTTTTCAGATAAGGCTCAGGAGAGTTGGAAAGCTTTTTTGCCCTAATAAATGCATTTTGTAACCTAATCTGAAGAATTTGTGTGAAACGTGCAAAAAAAAAAAAAAAAAAAAAAAAAAAAAAAACTGCGACCAAGGAGGCAGCAAATACTTTTTCATGGCACTGGAGCTGCTGCCAGTGTTGAATCAGGAAACATGAACTATGGTTCCAGACCAGACTAGTGTTGGTGGAAAACGGAAGCTGAATGAGTTACGATGGCACATTTATAACCACAGTTATTGGTCAGCTGCACTTGGGTGTGATCGAGTTCATACTGAAACCAGAGGATATGTGTCATCTGCTTTTCCACTGCAAGGAGCCGCAGATCGAAACGTGCTTAAGAGCCAGGAGGAAACCAAAGAACCACGATACACACACAGTTCATTTATTAGTTTGTGACAATGTACTGGGACATTTTCTGATACACCTCCTGTAGTCTTCATTACATGACATGTACAATGTCTGACAGCTCAGCAGCAGCATTTGCAGTCTGCCTATTACCACCTGTGCTCACATTTTAGCAACAGATATCAACCCTTCACTTATGTGTAACCTAAGGCCATGGAGCTCCACCTTAATGATGGACAATTTAGAACAAAGAGTTACGTACATGACAGTACTGTGCAAAAACTAAGCCACCGACCTGCCCACCCACCAAATTTCGCAAAACACAAAAGGTCCTTGAAAAGCATTCACAGATCACAGAGATCTGTATGCAAGGGGAGCTTAAATATCAACCATTTTCTGCAGGATTTACATTTACAGACTCACTCACATGCTAACGTTAGCTGGGGAAGGACACTATCAAAGAAAATGTTGTACTTCTTTGTGCTTTTATTGTAAACCTGGTGACTTGGGCAATGGACATTTTATAATGCGGCAAAGAAATCCTGTACAGAGGACTCAACTCGATGCCAAGAAAATGAGAATACAAATGCATAGAAACCGAACATTTTTAAACTGAAACCAAACATAACTGCATACTCCATCATTATGACCACATCACACTCTTTCACCGCCTGTTTTGGAGGACAGGAAGTTGATTTTCCAAGCACATTAAAAAAGCCCAACCTTGTCTACGTTTTAATTTTGTCTTCAGCACAAAGAACAGGGACACAATCCTTGGAATTAATTCAGTAGTTTGGTTAATTTCTATAATAAATTAAGTACTCTGCTCCCGCTCCACAGAGACAGTGGCTTTCATTACAAATAACTGCAGTGGTAAAGAGGATGCACATAAAGCAAATCAGATACTTTACATTCACATAATTACAACTGCATGTGGTCCTCTTGTCTCAGGTCTGATTAGGAAGTGCAAATGTCTCGTGTGTATTTATGGTTTGTTAACTGGTTTACTTGTGCTTTGGCCAATAATGTGACATCTCACTGAATAAGAAGTCAAGACCTTAACAACAAAACTCTACCACAGCCCATTACATCAGCACACACTGCACTTCCTTTAGTCATGTCTGTGTTGGTGGTAAACACTGGTTAACAGAGCCCTTATGCTGCCTGACAAAACAAACAGATTTCACAAAGTCACCGGACAGTGAATCCACCGAGCTACTGATCTCATTTTTCTCAGGAAACGTCTGTACAGAGACGACTCAAGGCCCGTCTGAGAACAGGCCTCTGGTACGTGTGCAGAATAAATCGTAAGTTAGCAGTCCAAAGTCTGATGTCCATCTCTGGCAGTCTTAAAATCACATATCTGTTTCTGCAACAGTTCTTCTGCAGCAGTTTTGACAGAGAGGCATATGGCAGCATTTCTGAAGGATTCGGAAGTCCTCTCTCCTCCGTCCTGCAGCGTGGCGTTACAGTAATCAGGTGTGAGCAGTCCTGCAGTCTCTCTCAGGCTCATTCCAATCACCGCACCCAAAGTTAAGGAAGAAGGTGCGTGTATCGCAAATTTAAAACCAGACCTTGATAAAGTTTCTGAACCGTAACGATGAATCCACCATCCATTGCCTTCGATGTCCCGTTACAACGCCCCTGTGCATTCCACCGCCCTCTGTCGTCTTTCCTCAGTCCTGCTTGTCCATACCACAAAAAACCCTTCATTCTTCCAGTCCTTTCCCAGATGTAATCCTGTCCAGCAGGCCAACTGAGGAAATTGTGCACACACAAATAGACAAACACTTACGTACACCCACACAGAATTCATTGTACATCTTTAACATAATCACTGCTTTTATAATCGCCATCTTACTAATCCAGGATACAGCAAAGATGGAAGTGTTGTGTGTATTTTCATTTTTATGCATAATTCATGTCCGTGTTTGTGTGAGCGTATACATGTGTTTGTGCGTGTCCGGTTTAGTCCAAAGGGGTTTCGTGTCAGTTGGTCTCGTAGGAGGAAAGCAGTGCAGCATCCACAGGCTCCATGCACGAGGGGCAGGTGAAGGATCTCATCAGCCAGTCATCGATACAGTCCATGTGGTAGATGTGCATGCAGGGCAGGAACCGGATCGGGTCTCCGTAGACAAAGTCCATCATACAGATGACACACCTGCAATGGTGAACAACATTTGTCTTATTAAAAACACACTAGTCACTGGTTGAACAGCACAACTACACAGGAAATAACAAAACAAGTAAAAAATAAAAAATACACAGACAGACCTTCAACTATGATAAATGATTACTTCTTAATTTAAAGGCACATCCCTGGAATTTGGAATAAAATAAAATGCAGAATAAATAATATGACATTTTTGAGATAAAAAAATAATTATTTAATTCAAAACATTTGATCTAAAAGATTCATCTCTCAGTCAGAACATGCTATATCAGGTGGAAGCTAGCGAGCTAACTTCCTGCTAACTTCTAACTCAGTTAAATGTAATAAATCCTGTTTTCATGGATGCCTGGATGTTAAACTTCATTGTTACACCTGGTAAAGCAGCAACGCTGATCATTTTATTAAAGATGAAAGACTTTACTCAGTTTAAACTCTCAGTGTTTGTTTGACTTTGGGACCTGAAGTTGACAGAGCTCCAGATCCAGGTGACCGCAAGTCAAAATGTCAACCTGTCCATGTCCCGCAGCAGCCTGGATTCAGTTTGAATATTGCTATGAACTGATAATGATCGGTTTATGCCTTTTATTCACTGTAACATATAACTTTTGGGTGACGGCACAAAGACAGAGGAGGACAGAGAGCAAAAGGAAACAGGTAAGAGTGGACATGTGATCAAATTCACCAAAAATGATAAAGCTGCAGCTTCTGTTTCACCCACATTCACTGATTCATTCATTCATTCGAGATAACTAAGCAGTGTGCTGTACTGTTGTCGATGCTCTTATAATAATTATTATAAGATTATATCTTTGTCATTTTCTAGTTTCTAGTCAAGTGAGGAGGATGGAGAGAGAGGATCTACTGCAGTGTCTGTTCTTAGACGCTACAATAGGTCATCCAACTGCTGTATTTTTCAGACTAAGGCACACTTAAAATCCTTTAATTTCCTCAAAAATTGACAGTGCGCCTTATGGTCCAAAAAATACGGTAATTATGTTGCTTTTGAAGGTAAAACTAATGTTTATCCAACTGAATTGAGGTTTGCAAATGTCAAAAGGGCTGATTACAGTTGCAAACAGCACATTGCATTAATATTAATTACAAGGCACTGCTGAGATTATGATTGGCAGCTGAGCCCCCCTAAAAGTTTGAAACTGGAACTGCCCCTGATAATAATTACAGGACAGTCTGGGCAATGAGAGCGCGTTCTGTCATTTTACACGTATTCTTACAATTTAAATACTCGCGCTGACAGGCTTATTTAGTTTACTATAGACGCATTTCTTTATCACGTAGAAAAACAGAGACATACTGTTGAAATTGCAGTTATCATATTCAGATATCTAAATGTGTAGTAAGACTTCTTTACACTGGGTGCCACTTTAACTAAGGCGACCACATGCCACACAGCTGGAATGCAGCGGCCAGATTTGAGTCCAACCCACAACCACTCGCTGCATGACTTCCTCTCGCTCTCTCCCAGCGTTGCTGTAATTTGACTGCTGCACTAACCAATGACAGAAAAAAACTCCTTTGCACAGACAGAAAGGAGAGTTTTACTCATCCAACCCACCTAAAATCAAAGTGGGCGGCTCCCCCCAAAAATATCAAGGTTTGTGCTGTACTGTAACTACACATCTCTGTATCAAAGCAATGTTTTCATGCTAATAACAAGAATTTATTATATTCTGAATTTTACTGGAATGTGCCAACATGAAGCTGTGTGGAAAACCAAGCAGTAACTCAGTGAATAAACTCCTGTTTGAAACGTATGTAACTCTTGAATTCTGCAGTGAAGCAGTATTCGTGTTTGCCCACTCAGAGCTTCTACTCACTCTCTGATCTTCTTCTCGGATCCATCCCTTCCCGGGTCATACACGCCCTTTGGGAGGTGCTGGATAAGCCCGATGCGTTGAGCGATTCGGATCTGCTCCTCTTCGGTCAGCTGAGTGACCAGTCGGGTTTGGCTGGGCGTCGGATGGTAGACAGGCACATGGATTTGCTCCTGCAGAAAGGAAAGAGACAACATAAAGAGGCTTAACATTGTTGAGTAAGTCTACTTTACAAAATCTGTAACATGAAAGCTGTGGCAGGGGAAGAATTGATGAGAAACACTAAGTACAAACGTCTGAAAAATACACCTCAAAGTTGGCCTTTAAAAAAAAAAGAAAAGAAAAGTATTGTTTGAGAGGATATCGTCACCGAATCTCTCAGCAGGCTATATCTGTGCTGGATTTACTTTAACAAAGGAAGATTTGGGCCTTCTCACTTTCAAAAAGAAAGAAGAAAAACTCCTGATTATGGCACAAACTTATTATGTGAGCCGGGACATAAAAATAAACTCTGCCAGTACAACACTGATGAGGCTTATCACATAAAATCCCTCAGAGCTTAACAAGCAGACTGGTTCATTCGCTTTAGTCCTCCACAAAATCAAAGTACTCGAGTGCAACAATCTCACAATCCAACAAAGTCTCCTAATATATAACTGTCAGTGTCGAGAAGCCGGCCCAAAATAAGACTCACATCCTCACAGTATCCATCGTCAGTATCTAAAGCAGTCTATTAGGCCTGGATGTCTAGACATGCTGTAAGCTAATGATTTCAGGCAGTAGATTGTAGTGTTTCCCCACACCCATAAGCCACTGCAGCCCATACCAACATGCGATGGGAAATCTTACTGTTGTTCTAGTTCACGTCATTAAAAGTAACTTTATTTATTTAACAGTATTTCTAACTGATGCACATTTGCCTAACAAATAAGGATCCCAGCAGGAAACAAACCCATTTGGGTTTTGAGCATTAACAGTTTTTTTAATGCCAATTTAAAGCAGCTCATATTTCTAGCTCAATAATTTTCTGACTCAAACATCAAAGCAGCCTCAGTCGAGAGAAGTGTGAAATGAAAAGTCTGTCATTATGTCTGGGATGGGTTTCTTTTCTTGTCTTTGGTTTTTTTAAACACTGGCCTGGAAAACCACATAAGTGAAAGATTAATGTGTCATCAAAGTAACAGCGAGTCAAAGTGAACGGGTTTCAGTATTAAAGAGTCAAAGCAAACATGAGAGGCACAATATCGTCACACCAAAGCATGCACTGTATTCTGACTGTCCTTACAGTGTAATATAATGTTATTTTCTGACAGTGATGTTACTTCATTTCCTGTTCCAGCGTCAGTCACATCAAACTACGAGCTGCACACAATCACGTTTGTGTAGACTGAGAAACCCTCAGCATACCTGAATACCTCCACAAACAGACACAACCACAGTACCATAAATTCACCATTAGAAGCTCGGAGCAGACCCGAGTTAGCCATCTGAATGTGCCAGGTTCAGAGTGACAACACTCCTGAACTCTGAGGTATCTGAAACGCAGCATAACCGTGCAGCCTTCTTACTCAGCTCTGAGTTTATCCTGACAACACAATATTTCAGAAAATATTTATATAAAGACTTTCAAGCTTTAAACCAAACCAACCAGCCACAAAGCAAATCACGGCCAGAACAAAATGTGTTCAGGATCAAAAACTAAAACAAAACAAAAAAACCTCTGAAAATCCTTTTTATTGCTGCAGTGTTGTTAAAACTGAACAGAAAGAGATTTTGTAGTTCGTGTTGTGTGTGTGTATGTAAATGATAGCTTAGTTATCAGTACTGTACAGTTGTTCCTGACCTCAATCACCGCTCTACCAGTTTCTGACATTTGCATGGTAACAGCGATCTCCACCAATCAGGAATATCGCTGTTTAAATTCAGGATTGTGGGTAGTGTAGTGTCTTTCTGTCACAATGTGAATCAAACAAACCACGATTGGTATCATACAAAGCTGTGGTTTCTACGGGTTTCACAGTTTTGTCCTTCATGCTTCATGACTTTCTTAATGACATTGCCCACTGTGCTGTCTATTTCTTTTCATATGTAGTCCACCCAATTAAAACCACAGCTGGAAAGTGGACGACAACATATTCGATTAAACAGATGATGCCTGGAAAAGGCCTCTGTAAGAAGTCAAAGAAGTGTCAAAGGTATTGTAACTGTACCTTCAGGGGCGAGATTGCTTTTTTGTTTTGTGTTTAAGCATGAGAGGTAACACACAGACACACACAAGCAGTCTACTTTTTAATTTGTTTGAAATGCTATCTTTTAAAGCTAAAGAGTTTTAATGGGACAGATGGAGATGCTAGCTAGCCTCTCAGTCTCTCAGCAACATTTAACCCATGAGTCAGCATAATTTTAGCAGTCGAGGCTGTCTGTTCCTACTCTGACAGCCATTTTTTTTAGCCAACTCTAAAAGCCAGGCAGCGATAATAAAAGCTGCAGACGGGGCCTCTTGGGGAGGGGGGGGGAGCAGCAGCTGCACTGTGTGTGTTTAGGGTCCTCAACTGTGCAATGGTCAGCAGTGTAATTGTTGTCATATGTCAGCTGGGCTGACAACTGTTTATTAAGTGACCTCAGTGGTACCAAAAGGGTGAAAGGGGAACTAATGAGGGGGGTGGACCTTGGTTCTCTCTGCCAAGCATGCTGTAGGTTGCTGAGCCAAGCACACAGCAGCTACAGCCGCGACTGTCAGCCTGCCAGGCTCAGGCTGCTAATGGTGAGCGGGAATCAAGGTGATGGTAGCAAGTAGGTGAAGCAGATGCACACAATAAGTGGAAGGTTTCCGAAAGAAATCAGCTGGGGGGGGACTATCTGCATCCTGCATCAAGCTGTAAGGGAAGCAACACCTGAAACATGAAGCGTTCGCAGTCTCTGAAATCTTAGCTCTTCTTCTGAGCCCTGCAAAGTAACAAAATCTCTGAACGAGACCTGCAGACACTTGCACACAACGCAGGGCAGCATGCACACCGGCAGCAAGAACAATAACGGGGGCCGAATGATGCGCGTTAGCATCACAGGATGTGTTTTGTGGTGCGATAACAGGACAAGACTCAAAGTGTGCCAACACCGGTAAATGACCTCATCAAAGCAGGAAGTTGATCCACCGATGATATTATAACTAATATTAAACACATCCCCAAAAAAGAAAAAGAAAAACCTGGATGTTAATTATTATAAATGATGTCCCCATTAGTGTAAAAAAGGGATGAAAAAGCAGTTTCTCTGCAAAAACTGCCCCAGTCAGCTTGACACGTCTGGTTTCTAAAGACAAGCACGTTCAAGGCAAAAATACTCAGCTTGAGGCTTTAATAGGTGATGTCATGTTGGCGACACCCAACTTTAAACACATAGTTTGTACCACAATTTAAAGTCCTGCATGAACATTAGTTATCCCTCTGTAATATACTAATCAAACCCCCCGAGCCATCTGATCATCATTACTTGTAGCTCGGCTCTCAGTTTTCAGTCCGAGGAAAATGAGAACTAAACTTTTGGATGAAGTTGTGAAGAGAACAAAAGAATTTACTTGTAGCTGAGTCAGGGCTCTGTGATAAGCTCTGTGTTGGAGGCAAAGCCCACGTCTATGTCACTGACCTGCAGTACAATAACACGCTTGTCAGCGCGGTTTTCTCCACGCCCCCAATGTTTCTGTAACCATATTAGGACAAAATGTAGGTAATCAGAGGCTCCTCCAGTGGGGTTTATTGCCGCCTTCCTTACAAGGCTAAAGATCAACATCATGTAAGAATGAAGTAATGTAACCCTTACCTTTGATTAAGGCCGAGGACCTAAAGTTCAGCTCATTACCATTATCTGGACACAATGAAGAAGTTACAGTTTTTCCCGTTTTCCTCGACTGCGACACATGCACACTTTCTTAGCATGTTTGTGAATGTAGTCTGGGACATTACAATATACTTTCAAAAATAAATAAATAAATATACAATATTCTATTACATGCACCGAAATCATTCAGAAAAATACTTTTCAGTTTTCATTTCTTATTTTTTCTCGGCTCCATCACATTTGAAGGCCAATTAGAAAGTGCCACCAAAGCAACCTGGCTGAGCACACTGTGTTCAAAGCAAACTGCTGGCGAGCCCTCTCATCCCAACAGTAATGCAGCTGGTTGATAGACTGTGCTCCTCTTGTGTATCTACTACAGTGAGAGAGCATATTAAAACCTCATCAGGAGAAACTTTATGACTGGTTCTTATGTGACATGTTTCCGATCCTCTTTGACCCTCCTGTGCTGACAGACTGAAGACAGAAATATCACCTGTATTCGATTTGCAGACAGATGGGTGACAAATTAAAACCTGAGATCGTTGACATCATTTTATACAAAAAACACTAAAATTGATCATAACTCCAACAACAAAGAGTGAAAATTTCAAAGTCTGCAAAGTGTCTCAGCCAATAAGATTTAGCTATGAAACAAGCTGAAAGTAGAATATAGGCCAGACTAAATGTGATCAATAAAAACACTTGTCACTGCTTCTATCAGGATACTCTGGTGTTACAGCCAAGAGTGAACACACATATGCACGCGCCCCCCCCCCTCTAAAACACACAGGGGTGCCTTATCTCCTGTGGTCCAGACCGAGATGAGTCAGCTCCTGTCTCGCCAGCTGCTGTCCAAATCACCACAGTCGACACACACACCGTCTGCTATACGCTCATCTGCACAAAAATACGCAGGCATAAGCTTACAGCTACAGCCCAATGCTAAGAACACACACTGAACTGCACCTCCCTCTCCTTTGTTTCACAGTTTAGAAAAACAACTGACGCAAACACACAATGACTCGTTTTGTTTTGACAAGAATTTTAATGGTATGCTAGGCTAAGTGGCCGGCTCACAGGACTCATGTCACCTACTTAGCTTTCTAAATCCATCCATCGCCCATCTATAGCCAGTGACAGCACAGACTGCAAATTCTTACATTTGGCCTTTAAAATAATATTATACTAGGAGTATTTCCTTATCCTAAACAATCTGAAATGAGGCAAATATAAGGAAATTTAATGGGTGTGGGACAATTTATACTTTAATGTATCCTTTTCCAATACTGCTCCAAACAATTTGACTCAGTAGCGTCACTACTTCATAACTATTTCTGGTGGCAGTTGAAAGAATGAGGGAAGTATACAGGAGTTGCAGAGATGAAGAAACTCACAGCGGAAGGAGTAGGGCAAGAAAATGCATCCACCCATTTTCTGCTACTCATCCAGAGTCAGGTCACAGGGGCAGCAGCCTAGACAAAGAAACCCAGACCTCCCTCTCTCAACCACCTCCTACAGCTCATCCGGGGGAGCACAGGGACGTTCTTAAGACACCCAAGAGACACAATTTCTGTAGCATGTCCTGGGTTCAACCTGGGGCCTCCTCCCAGAAGGAAATGCCTGGAACACCTCACCCAGGAGGCATCCTAGCCAGATGCCAGAAAGACCTCAACTGGCTCTACTCCAAGCGCTTCACAAATGACTGAACTCTTCACCTTAATTCTAAGGAAGAGGGCAGGCTCTTCCTAGAAAGCTCATTTTCACCGTTTGTATCCTCAACCTCGTTCTTCCGATCACTACCTTGCTTGTGACCATAGGTGAGGATATGGATGTAGCTCATCTGCTTTGCTTTTATGTCCAGCTCTCTTCATCACAATGGACTGATACCACATCCACATCGCTGCATATGCAACCCCGATCCGTCAATCCCCCATTCCAGTCACTCGAGAACAAGACCCGAAAATACTTAAACTCCTCCACTTAGAGGACTGACTTGTCCCTGACCCAAAGTGGAGACTCCAGTCTTTTCTATCTGAGAACCATGGACTTTGAGGTGTTAACTCTCATTCCAGCCACACTCAGCAGTGAACCAGCTCCCCTGCTAGCTGGAGGCAACCACCTGATCAAGACAACAAAACCACATCACCTACGAAAAGCAGAGGCGAGATCCTGATACACCAAAGTGTAAGCCTTCCATCACTTAGCGCTGTTCATAAATATTTACAGTTGGATGTAATGCAGGATAAAAGTTTTTTATTTTTCACCTGTGGCCTGAGTGTCTGTGGAGAAGCAGGGACTGGTGAGATTTGGCCTGTATGTCGTATTCTACACCCTTCTTGCAGCTGTAAATAAACGCTGATTAGTGCATCCAATAGCACTCTTCCTCTCACCTCTCAATCATGGCCCATGTCTGCCCCTCCATTAGCCTGGCTCATCCATCAGCCTCTTCATGTTAAATTTAAATTCTTCGCTATTGCCAAATGTTTGCTAACAAGGATCACCGGATCCCTGGATTTCTAACTATAACTTTATACACAAACACTAAATGACTGAGCATGTTTTGGATCAAAACTTATAAACAAAATCTAACTGAGTCACCTGACAAAGGTCAAGTACAAGTGACAATGTTTTTGGAATGTAATTTAAAGGAAATGTGTAACGTCCCACCAAGAGAGCTCGAGGCACTTGTGAAATTGCTAAAATAGAGTGAATTTGTTCTTGTGACATGTGGTGGGTCAACATCTTACTAAAGGTATTTGAGCTTTGTTTTGTTTTTTGTTGTTGTTTGTTTGTTTTGGGGTTTTTTTGGGGGGGGGTCCATCTGTACGTGTAATGTAACAATTATAAAAATGAATCCCCCATTCCTCTTTACAAGGATTTTGCAAAAATTAGCCACAACATTATACCCCAGAGGTAACTTGAGAGAGAGAGGAGTCGGAATAAAAACTAACAAAACAAAAGAAAACCAAAATTCCCTGAAAAAGGATTATAATAGTATCTTAACCATTTCATGGTTCTCTATAGCATCTATGTGAAGTGTCCACATATGGAGTTGTGAATGTCAGATCTGTGCACTGTCTTCATAAGCCATGAAGTTATTCAACAGCCCCAAATGCAGGCTGCCACCATACAGTCGACAGAGCCAGTTCTTTGGAAATCACTGCTGTCTGTGGATACAGAGCATTCATGATCCAATCAGTTTAACATGCAGACAACCTCACGGGGTTGTTTAGAATCGATGGGGAAACATCTGAAGACAGGTATGCACTTATAAAACGTTGCATTTGTTACAGATGTGCTTGGGCACTATTTACAGTTTCCAGGTTGGCTAAACCTCAGGCTAGGTATAACTTAAGCTACAGACAGAAACGAAGTGTTAACGAATCTTAAATTGGAAACAAATCCATTAATCATTTCCTGTTTTTCAATTTAAGGGCTTCAGTGGGCATCCTAACCAAAGTGTGCTGATTAGACTGTTATGTCTCGAGTATGGCCCACATATGAAAATGACAGAAGGCAACACAATTCAACATTTAATTACATTAGAGCCATCAACAACAGTTCCAGTGTGACAGATTGCTTTTCATCGATTAAATAAATCCTTGTCAATGCTTATTTGACAACTACACAAAAGCTTCCCTTTCTGATTCATTTTGTAGCATAAGCACAGCTATAGCTCATATTGTCCTTGTTTTGGATTTCACTGTTGCCACTGCCAGCATCAAGTTTTGCACCATGACTTGCAAATCTCACCCTCTGTATGGAGGACAGACCTCCAGGCTGTATCCAGAGTACACATTTGCACTCAGCAGCATGTGAAAGCTTTCACAAATGCAACAAATTAAATTTTAAATGGAGCATTTGGGAGAATTTAATACCCGTTCCACCACAAATTCCCAAAGCGTGTTGATGCCGAACAAAAAACGTGTGGTGAAGGTGCCGATTACTGTGGTCACCAAGGAGAAGCTGGCTGTTCTGAAAGAGTTCTTTATAAGGAGGCTTTAACTAGTTAGTTAACCCTCTTGAGAAACTCTGCCAGTATAAACACACTGCACGCAGACTTGCTGAACAACACTGAAAGCTTAGTGAGAGCTCTTCCAGAGGGCCCCTAGCAAAGATTGTGTGGTTTATTACAACATTCATCATCTATGATAACACAGCTGACTGCGCTGACCTAATTACACACTGGTGTATGCTGGACAGAGCTCACACAAGGACATGAACAGGGGAAAAATACTCAACCTGTCCAAATATAATATTGACCGACTCAGACACAGTGTCTAAGAAACGACAAAGCTTATAAATGAGAGGTTGAATGTGTTTGGGCCAAGTTTCCATGTCCCAATTCTGGTTGTCTGATAGGAAGCTACTTTCCATAGCGGGAAACAGATGCTCTTCATGCAACTCCAAAAGGGAACAGGGTCTTCTCCCAGAAACAGACCAGGGATCTTTAGCTTGTTAGACAAATGTGCTAACCATTAATTTTGTGCAAAAGTAATGGAAATTGCTCCTCTGTTATTTTGTACATTCCCCTCTTTTGTTTTTAACACCTAATGTACAAAATTCATTGTAGTTCTACCAATTCATATGAAGATCTATAAAAAACAAAATTTACCTAAAGATTTCCTGATGAAGCTCAATTAGATTTTCAAATAATGCACCAATAATCAGTGTTCGTGTTTGTATATATATTTTTTTTCACATTAATTTCAAAAACATTACTTTTGAAGATCCAGCTAGAAAGCCCTTGATGTTAATTTTTCTTTTTAAATGTTAGGACAACTTGGCAAAGTCTCTCCTTTAGGTTTTCACCCCTAGTGTGATGAAAATAAAACATGCTTGCCTGAATATAGCATTACATTATGTAGCGTCCTACAACACAAGCTCTCCTTCTGTACCGACCTGATGTCACCTTTAGTTTCCCATGCTTTAGAAAAATCCTTATCTTAAATCTACAGATAAGGCACGGCTTAACCTAGTAACAGCAAACTGTCTGACAAGGCTTACATAACACATACCAGCTGTCTCTTAACATTGAACTTGCTGGTCTGTATTATAGAGAAATTACAAAGGAAAGATAAGTAACACTGTGCATCATATTTACAGTTACAGCATAGCCTGGTCTGTTTTTGGATGATCTAATTCAGGAAATAAGGTCATCATACAAAGTTGTTGCCCTGAAGGAGATTAGTCAAAAGAAGCAGTAAAGTTATGAAAGTCACCAAGTCATAATTCTCCTACACATGGAGAACTGGGCTCTGTTTCAAGTTCACTGTTAATGTGTACCACAGGCCATGGCAGATTTATGTGCTGACTTACATGAGCCTAAATGATTTGGTTCAGAGTTTCTGAATGAGCAAGCCGTGCTGCTGTTGTATCAGTGAAGCCTGAATCAAGATATGACTTCAGGGAATTGACGGACAGAGGCAGGACCATCGGACAGAACAAAGCGGATTAGTGTCAATGCTATGAAGGGACAGGGTCACTGAGTCGTTCTGCCGCCCAAGGGTGATGTTGGATCTGTAAACAGCTGATCTTGCCTTCAGCTGCATAAAGGCAGACGTTTTTGGGCCGAGCCCGTCACACATTATCAGACATTGTCCACGCTTCAGGTATTTCATGAATTTTGCTCATGGCAAAACATATCTACGAGCTCATTTTCCCTGAAACTGTTGGTGAAAGTTACCTGATAGGGGGGCGGTGGCTCCTGATCGGGATCAGCACCATCTCCGTAGCTGGCCCGGTCCGACTGAGATTCATGTAGCAAAGAAATGTCATCCGATGTGGGAGATTTCAGACAGTTTCCCATCTCCTCCCTCTTCAATCAAACTCTCCCCTCTGTCGTCTTCGCTTTACTAATTTCAAGGGTCACTTTCACAGACAATGGGAGAGGAGAAAAAGGCGTCGATGGGCGTTTTTTCCATACACAGCTGATGATTCTCCTTCCTAGACGACAGGAGGGCTGCCCAGTTTAACAACAACAAAACATCGCTCGGCTAGCTGCTAGCCACACAAAGAGCTAGCCTGCTAACACCAGCTAGCATTCGAAAGGGAACATCTAATCGCTTAGCTAAAAATAAATAAATTCGGAGCTGAAACAGCGAACTAGAATTGTGTGTTTATTGACGCATCGAAGGGAAGGAAAATTCAATACCCCTCAACGCAAATCACAACGCTAACAGCAGTTTTCCTGACGCGGACCTCTATGTCTGAAGGGGACTTTCCAGTTTGCAGACAGCAGCCGAACAACGAAAGCTGGTGATGTAGCAACACAAAGCACCGCCCCGCTGAAAAAGAACCAATGAGCTGTTACCTTCTTTGAGTAGGCTCTTTTAAGCAGCCCTTCGCTAAAAACATAAACACAGCCTTTGTGATAGCTTTGTAAGTGTATTTGTGTTATTCCTCTTGCTGACCACAAAGTAGTACTTGATCACCCACTTTTTAGTTTTTCTTGCGGCTGGATATTTAAATATTTAGAATAATTTAAAAAAAATTCTCTTTTGTGTGTTTTCGATAGATTATGACGTGTTATAATAGTCATGTTTTCGTATCCCTGACTGCCAGAGTCTCACACTTCAACAAAATAAGATGACTTTATCTAACAGATTAGATTATATAAGGACAACAGATGTACAGTCAAGTTCTTTGTTCTGTACCTAACACCACTTCACTCTGTAAACTCTGTTTTGTTATGCTTAAATGGCTAAAAGGAAAAACCAGACAACACAAAATTGGATTTGTAGTTGCTTTTCATCATGTTAAATTACAACGGAAACATTCAGTATGTACAGGAATGTCATTCCGTAATTTTGGTAGCCATGCCCAGTAAAATATGCAGATAATGCCACTACATTAGTTAGAATTTGACTGCAGTTGCAAACCCAAAGAGCAAAAAATGAAAATAATGTTATTTGAAAGTAAAACATGAGTGGTTTTGGGAAATTTCTGGAGAGCAGCTGCTGTTAGAACAATAAGAATGCATTTCCTTCACCATTAAAAAAAAAGAACTTCAAGCCATCTTAAATCCTAAACCGAACTCTAATCATGAATAAAACAACAGTGCTCTACTGCTCTAATTCCAACACTTGAGACAACATGTGAGTTCAGGTTTATTACTCACTATTGCAAGTACGCAACCTTTCCAATAACCTAACCACCAACCATGTTAGAGGTGACCCCTATTTATCCATAACCAGATTACTATATACAGGAAGTGATTACAACATCCAAGTGCTTCAATAGATGTTTCTGGGCAAGCATGTAATATACAAGAGCAGCAGAAGATGATCCTGAAGCAGGAAGACTGTGGTGGTTGCAATGCTTCTGAGCTCCTTCACCTACTAAAGATGCAGCAGGCGGACAAGCACGCAGCACTTTGCCGCTCGCCGTGAAAGGCCCATTTGTTCAAGCTCAAGTACTGCTGGAGGCCGTCCCACACACCAGGAGGGGAAAAGAAGGGAGTCTGCCTTTCTAAAAGACACATTCATCTGTCCTCTTAAAACGGGACAATTTGTGTAAAAGGTGCCATTTACAGTATATAAATGTCTTAGAGGAAGTCTTAGAGGCATTTTTTTCTTTTACTCTGGAGAGGTTGCATATCTGGCTGACTTCCAAAGCTCTGTGCAAAAAGCCATAAAATGCAACTATAAATAAAACAAGATTTTTGATTTGATCATCTCTTCAAAGGGAAACTCGGAGAGAGCTATCTCACAAAATACACGTGTGTCTACCACTGATGTAATATGTTTCAGAAAAAGGGGGAAAAGGAAAATGCGCAATAAAACACTCTCTCTCTGACAAACAGAATAAACCAAAGTTTAGTGTAAAAATTTAAACAACATATCATTTTTGATTATATTGCTGATCAGTAACCAATTACAAGGAATCTCCTAGTTCTCAGGGACTTAACAAAACATCACTGTGTGTCATTTTTATTTTTAAATAATCGCTCATTTATATTCTACACAAAAAATGGGAAACTCTGCAGCAGCCAGATCAAATGACTTGGAGAAGCTAGTGTCAGTCATTTCTGTAAAGGTTGTTTGGTACTCTGGCTCCATCAAATCGCAGACTCAGTACCCTGCACCGGGAATGTTCTACCCTCGGGGTATTAGCAGAGGCAACTTAGAATATACACCAAATAAATCTGATTGTGTTTTGTACTCCAGTGCACCACTTACAGGTGGCCACAGTGCTAGACAGACGACCCCGCTAGAAGCAATGTTTCATAAATATAGGCACATTTCATAATTAGTCTCCATTTTAAATCAGAAGGAAGTAAAGTTCATGAGGATCTCTGGAAGAGGGCAAATCCACCGAAGCCAGTCAGAGCTGCAGTTGCTTGGCACACATGAGGAAAAGCCTCTTCCCCTAGCCTCTTGATGAAAACTAACAAATTATTCCCTAATAATCAGGTCTGTCCTGGTCTGTGTGTTGGCATGATGAGACTGTAGGAGACAAATGCTGTCTTTCCTTAGTGTGCCGTCCTCTGTTTGTTATGGGCTGGAGGGCACATGGATACCATTCTCCCCGCTGCCTTTGGCCTTGTGCAAAGCAGCCTGTATACGAAAGTGTGTCCGTGATTCCATCGAGTAGTTTTTGTAATTTTGCCTGAAACAGAAAAAAAAGAAGATCAAGAAAGTTCAACCTGAACCCCAGAAATCCAAAGTTTATAGCAAAGTCGAGTAAACTTTATCTCGTATTCTAAAACACTCAAATCTGAGTGAAACCATGAAGATGACGTATTTCAAAACATCAAAAGTGGAGATTCTTAATGAAAGGTTTCATGTGTACAGTCATGTAAAAATGAACATTTTGGCTGGACTCTACGTAGTCATATAGATGACTACATGTTCCTAATCAAACAGATTAATTGATCATCAGCAAGTGTGACCTGGAGCATTCAAGTGTCTCATGGAAAAGCCCAGGAAAAGCACCCCAAAGTCAGACAATGCAATGCTGAGAGAGTCTCAGCATGTTTGTGACAAAGTTCATCACAGTACAATTAAAGATTGAAGAAGTATGGTTTGTTTGGAAGAATTGCCAGGAGGTAGAGCGTAGCAGCACGATTTATGTTTGTGGTCTGAATAAATTACAAGGATATCCTTTGGACAAAACAAGACCATACACAGCATATCAGCACACCCCATATTAACTGTCAAGCACGGTGGTGGAGGCCAGGGGTGATGATTTAAGCTCGTTTTGCAATGGGGAGTCATCTTCACACACAATAAAGGTAATTATGGAGGCTCCACAGGCTTCTGTGCTGGGATCAGTATTAATTCCATTTACATTATACATGCTTCCCTTAGTCCTTATTATTAGAAGGCATTACACATTTTCATTGCTATGCAGATGATACCCAGCGTTACCTATCCATGAAGCCAGATGACACACAACAGTTAGTTAAAGTGCAGGCATGCCTTAAAAACATAAAGGTTTGGGTGACCTCTAATTGCCCGCTTTCAAATTCAGATAAAACGTTTTTTGCACTTGGGCATAAATCTCAGAAATATGGTGTTTAAACTCTGGATGGCATCACCTGGTCCTCCCGTAACACTGCGATGAATGTTGGAGTCGTTTTTGACCAGCCTACGTCCTTCAACATCCATATTAAACAAATAAAGAGGAAAGCGTTCAGCTTTCAGGCGTCTTCTGTGAAATCAGCTCCAGTTTGGATTTGGGGAACAGACACCTTCTTTACTTTGAGACCACGCTTAAAACGTTCCTTTTTGATAAAGCTTATTTTTAGGACTGAATCGGGTGACCCTGAACCTTCCCTTTGTTACGCTGCCATTCAATTCAGTTATTGGTGCTACCAGCTAATGAATCATGGAGTATACTGTGAAAAGCGTTCTTTTTCACATGACTGCATAATGTACTGTTAACACTTGATTACACTACAACAAGAATGTGGGAGAGTATCTGATTCATACATATTCTATTAAGTACAGATGACTTAAATATGCTTTGCTGGTTCAAAGACTTACTTTGCTGTTTCTAGCAGTTTGATAGCGTCATCTTTTCTGCCTTGCTGCAGACACAGCAGGCCGTGTTCCAGCAGGGCATTGGGGACCAGGTAGTGGTCATACTTGATCTGAGTTTCACTGAAGACGAGAACAAAAATCAAATGTCAACCTGTTTTCACCAGAACACAACTGAAAGACTGAATCAGACGACTCTGTAACTGAAGCACTTTGAGGAAAGGCTCTTACTTGCAGAGGACGAGGGTAAAGTAGTGCTCTGCCTCCTCGTGGTGACCCAAGTGTTTGAGACACAGTCCCTTCAGGAGGCTCAGCAAACACTGATCATCTATGGAGAACTCCGTTCCTAAAAGTCGGCAGCAAACAGAAGACAGACTGGGTCATTCTGAACAAACAATCTCAATTATATCTACATCAACACCCGTCTCTAATATGTTTGGATTAATTTCTGTAATATAGCATTTATTTCAATCAGAATTGTCTTTGTAAATGTGCTTAATGGATTTACATACTTGGTAGACTTTCAAGTTGAGCCTGTGCCTCATCCAGTGTTTTCAGCATGCCTTCAGTTAAGTCTTTGTGTTTGCCAATGACTGTATAACCGTTCCAGATGTACATCATCTCCTAGAAGACAGACAAACACATGCACAAAATCATGCACGGCTAACAACCAATAATAATCTTTTACTACAGGTTGACAAAAAAAGCATTTTCTCTGCAGTGACACTCGGGATAATCACCTTTAGCACTATGGGCACAGATGTGCAAACTGCTGTGGCATTTGACAGGTTCAGCCATTCAAAACAGATCCATGCTACCTTAACTGTGCAATGTGCCCCACTGGTGAAATAACAACCCTCGATTACCTCTTTGCTAATGCTGCTATGGTCAGTCACTAGTTTCAGTGCTTATTTGACACGGCGTAATGTTTATTTAGTAAATTATGATCCTATTTAGGGTAGAATAGATGACACAGCAGGTTGATTTAGGGAGCGACTAACTTCTGATTCATACGTCACTACTTGTATGAATGTGCAGTCTCAGTCAGGTCAAGCAAATATGAAACCAACCAAAATTACAAAGTTGAGGTTTCAAAATTATAGTTCACAAGTTCACCTATTATATAAAGTCTGTGGGTAGAATAGCACAGCTGTCTGAGCTATGAGTCACACATATAAACTGTCCATTCTGATTGGCTGAACCAGTACATTCACGTTTTACAGGGCTGCACCGCAGGGTAAATAGGAGGCAAATGTCAAGTAAAGTCTTTGGCTTTACTTTAATTTAATTTATGTTTACTGGGCAACATGCAAGATGGCGTCATCCAGTGCTCACCAGCGGAGGAGCAGGAAGAGGTACGGGATTTTCTGCCAGGTAGCGGCGGGCTTTCCTGATAGCAAACTTCTCCGTTGGCAAAGACTTTCCTGCTATTTTCTGCTTGAGCCCTGGGACCTGCCTGAAATATGAGATGCATTTAGTAATTACATATCCTCCAGACAGTTTTAAAAGCCCAACAGTCTAATCAAATGTTTTATCATGGAGCACCGTTAATGGTGTGCTTTACCACAAAAAATTAGAATATCTGTGACACAAAAAGAGTTTAATGCCAAAAACACCAGTTTAATTTCTGTCATATTACTCCTCTGATACACCTTATAGAGTATTCTTAAATATTAGCTCATATTATTTACCAAGGACAGGCTCTTTGGGGAAGATACGATTATGACATTATTGATACTTTCACAGTGAGTCATCTCTGCTTTGCTGAGTAATTTCAGCAGCGTCTTAATTCCTACCTGAACAGACTAAGTGCTGTCTCCCCAAAGGTTAGGCAATCATCCTCAGTCAGCATACTGAGGTAGGCTGCTTTCATATATGCATAGGTAGCCTGAGGGAAGGAAAAACGTGGTTACTAATGAAATCTCATCCTTCCTTTGAAAATGAGATAAGGAGGGAAAAAAAGACAAAAATCAAAAGTTGGACATCCACATTTGTGGTGCTTTTATATGTTGGAAGGATTTTGGTTCTTGTGACCTGAGAACAGTTCATGTCTGTTTCTGCTAAAATAACTGCACAGTTTAGTTTGAACAGCCCCTGTGATGCATTTGCAGGCTGTCCGTGGTATATCCCATCTCTCATCCAGTGACAGCTGAGATACGCTCCAGCCCCCCGCGTGACCCTGAACTGGATAAGTAGTTAAGAAAATGGATAGATGGCTTTATTGACTCTTTGCAGTCTCCTGTGGCCCTTAATCATCTCTGCTTTCCTGAACTTTTGAAATGGAATTTGTAAAGAGTTTAATTAGAAGAGGAGACACAAACTCAACCTCATCGGGTAATAAAACTGAACTCCTAGTGCCTTTGCCAGATCTGAGTATATGGGAGGGTTGAGTCAAAAAGTAAAATCTGTGCCAAGACTGAAAAATAAATGGGAACCAAAGGTATATGAAATCAAAAAGTGTAGCACTACAGCTAAAGCCTCGGGAACAATGTAAATGTTTTGTTATGTTAAAATGGAGTGTATAGAGGAGCACCTTCAAAGCTCTGGGATAGCTCCCCTCTCACATTAAATATTCCTTTTCTAGTAAAAACTTTATGAAAAAATCTTAATATTTATTTTCTTGAAATTGTACTTAAGATTTAATGTATTATTTACCGTATTTAATCATATTTACATCAGAGGGAGAGCTCAGACTGAATAGTTAAAGAGGGAATGTGCAGAGGAGGGACAGCGGATAATCTGGGCAAATATGGAGCTGCCAGGCAGGAGGAAAAGAGGAAGACCACAGAGGAAGCTGGAGATAGGGAGAGATGGAGGCAGGCGATTCTCTATAGCGACCCCTACAGGCAGCAGCCGAAAGAAAAGAAAGTATTTAACTGTATTTCATTTGACTAAGAACCAGTCTGATCTGCATTCTATCCTGGTAATGTTGTTTTTAAGCATGTCATGTTTGTTTTATTTACAATGATTTTTGTTTTTTGCACCACGGTTGTTGTTTATTTATTTTTTATCTTGACTTCACTAACTTTTACATTTCTTTTATTACTTTGCCCGCTCAGATTCACATCCCACATTATGGTGGCCCACCTTGGACCATGAGTTCTCCTTGCTGAGCAGCTCAGCGTAGAAGTAGGCCATCTTCCAGTGCCTTTTGTAAGTGAAGCACCACATCAGCTCCCAGTAGCACATGTGATGGAACTGCTTCCACTGCTGCTGAGCCTCGCAGCACTCCTCAAAACGCTTGATAGCCTGGAAGAAAGGCACGTAAAGGTTGAGAATCGCTGTTTGTCAAACATATGCCACTAAATTATGATACCGATATGATATGTTTGCAGAAGAGATGATTTGACTTTATCAGTATTTTAGTTAAGGACATAAAACTGGCAATCAATGTTTAGAAAAACGAGCAAAATACAGAAAAAAATAGTTATGACCTTTATTCCACATGAGGTGATTTGGTAAGTATTTGAAAGAGCTTTTCATTCTGGTACTTCACATTTTCAACATTCAGGATTCAAGACTTTATTGTCATTATGTAAGGATTAAAAGATGAAGGCAATACTCTCTCACATGGTGCAAAAAACATAAATATACTGACATAAACAGAACTACAAAATACAAGATTTAAATACATTACTGATATGCATTAAAAACACACACACACACACACACACACACACACACACACACACACACACACACTTTCTCCAAGGGAAAATAAATTACTCACAGCATCCAGGTTGCCTTTGATCTCTTCTATCCGACCAGCAAAGAACAAAAAGATGGATCCCTGGATGAAGACAAACACAGTATGTTTGTGAGAATGACACAAACAATCATAGCAACATTTGCACACACAGTCATTCATCCTGACATACCTTGGGGTATTTTTTAAGATATGGCTCCAGCAGTTTTTCTGCATCCTCAACGTCTCCTTCTCCAGTGCCTTTGCGAGACAGAAGGAACCCAGCTCAGATTGCATCTTTTAGTGTTAATTTGCAGATGCGCGTGTGTGGGTGTGTTGCTCACCTAGTATGAAGCTCATGAACGTGTGATAACAGAGGAGAAGCATGTTGCACAGGAAGGACCTGAATGTACTTTCTACTGAGCCCTCTTGAAGCTGCTGGAGACCAAACTCCTATATAAACACACACAGTTTCACACATTTTCTGAGTCTGCATTAAGTCTTCATTTGTGGAAGATCTATCAGCCAATTAGCAGTAAAACCAGCACACAGAGAATACACTAAAGTAGTTATAGGAAAATCTTCTGTGTTTAGTCAGCGTGTTCTGGGGATAAAACAGCGTCTGCTTGTCTACCACTTCTCTGACTCACAAACTGGCCTGTGTGCAAAACACACAAGTACAAAATACAAGAAATGCAGTATTTGCATGTTCATAACCGGAAGATAAATCAGTCATGATGGTAATATTCAAAGGTCAACTGAGGTGCTGATGTGATGGCTTGATGTAGTTACAACTGGTGACCACAATTTAGAGAAATAGTCATTGCTCATTATTATCAAAGCAACCATCATTTCATTGATGGTTGCAAGTTTCATTTCACGTTTCCATGAAAAATAACACAACAAACTCATCTTAGTAGTGTGATGAGTTCTACCACAGATGCACTTACAGTTCTCGAAACACTTCTCAGTCTCTGATTCATAAAGAGGCATTTCAAACAGAGCGGAAGGGTGTATCGGCTCGCAACATATCTCCAGCCAAAGCTGTTAGAGAGCGCCATGTCAGAAGTCTGACTTCTCAGAAACACTTACCTTATTACCAGAGAAACCGACAAACTCCAGCAGCTTGAGTGTCCGAGTAGGCAACATGGAAATCATCTGCAGGAAGCAAACAAGCAGTGGAAATGAAAAGGTCAGAAACATAATTACAGAGCATTTCATTGTTATTACAGATGCTGAACAAACTATGTTGGATTTCTTGCAGCTATCGCCATGTTAGGCTGGAGCAGCTCTTAATTTATGCAGATCTTCTGCTCTTCTGGTGTCTTTTTTGTTAACCAAGCATCACAAAATTAAGTCAATCAATGAGGCACAAGTGCAAACTATTACTTACTAGATTAAAAGCTCCCACTCCCAGTTTCACGCCACCCTCAAAATGCCCATGGTTGTCACCATGAGTGTATCCGGAGGACTGCAGGACTGTGTGAAGCTCTCTGAGGGGGTTAAGATATAAGCAAATTAAGGGGAATAAGCTGCGATGAAGTCCTGATGGAAGAATAAAAGGTCTTCCAGGAAACAGGGATGGAAACATGGATATCCTGGAGATACTCACTTGTAAGTCTGGTAGCTGTTCCTCACTTTGATTCCTCCTTTGATAAAACTGATCATGTTTTCATCCTGAGCACGAATGAGTTTAAAAACACAAAACAGAAAATGAGTGATGGTGGCAAACACATCAGTAGCACTCGCTGCTGTAAGCCTCCTGACCTGAAGGAAGGTGAGCGCTGCCCTCTGCAGGAGACACTCGGCGTAACAAACTTCAGCATGGAGCTCCTCTGAAGTGAAATCGATTGTACCAGTTATCGTCAATCAAACACGGGCTCCAGCATAATGACCAAACACACACATGCACATGCAGAGGTACATGCAGAGGTACATGCAGAGGTACTACTTGGAGCAAACACTGAAACATTTAAACACTTACAAAGTCTAAACATTTTAATTATTTAGAATAATTTAATGATCATCTAATAACTTTAATCAATCAGTCTTTATTTATAAAGCACTTTTCATACAAAAAATGTAGCACAAAGTGCTTTACATAGTTAAAAG